>NC_090062.1:2581085-2624135 GCF_038355195.1 Osmerus mordax
TCCACTCATTAGCATAGCATGTCTCCCGCTGTAATGAAGTTTAATCTCTGGTCGTGTTCTCTGTGGTGAGAGAGTGAGGGCTGCTGGGAGTCAGCTGCTCTCTGGCTCCAAATGGCTTCCAGCTTGTTACTGTTCTGTAGACTAGAGCATGCTGGCTAGGATAAAGACATGCCGTACCATTGTACATCCCCTTCCTGTATCTACTGCCAGCACCCCATCTCTCCTCGCCCGTTGTCCTCCTATTTCTGTCTTTTATTTTGACCTTCTCCTTTGTTTACTCCTTCCCTTTTCCCCGTTCTTGTTCTTCGTTCTCCCTCCCTCCCTTCCCCCCCTCTCTCATGCATTCTCTCTCTCTCTCTCTCTCTCTCTCTGTCTTTTTATTCTCTGACGGTGTAAGAGAGTGCGTTATTTATTTCATCAGAATGTAGGAGCTCTGGGTGCACGCTTCACACAGAAATCAATTTCAGCTCAGGCAGCGTAACCAAACAAAGCGCTGCGCTCATTTCAGCAGGAGCGTCGGCGCAACCTATCTTGCTCATCTCCTCCCTCCCTCTCTCCCTCCCCCCCAACGCCCCCACCTCCCCCCGCCCCCACCCCCACCTTATTGGGAGACATTTTGTTCTCACTCGGCCGCCATTATGCCAATCACTGCCGGCGTGTGCTGATGTGTGGATGCAGCTGCTAAATGACTCATGGCAGGCAATGATCATTAGAGAGAAAGCTGTGTGTAATGTATGTCTCTGTCTGTGTGCATTCAGAAGGCTTGGTCTTGCTCTGCTCTCCGGGAGCATAATAGTATTGTTGTTGTTTCTTTGCCTTATGTTTTATGGATTTGGGGATATGTTTGTGGCTGCGCGGGCGAGTTTGGTGTGATGTGTGTGTTTATTTCCTTGAAGTACGCTTTATAGCCTTTTATTGTGTCTGCTTTCTGTTTGTGAACAAGGGAGATGGCTGCTACTATACAGCCTGATCTCTGCTCAGGGTGAATGTCTTGGCCAGATGAGGCACGCGTGGGAATTTCAGTATTTTCCCTGCCTGTCTGTCTGTCTGTCCTCCAGCTACCCAGTCAGCCAGCCAGCCAGCTACCCAGCCAGCCAGCCAGCCTTTTAGTGAGGAGGGAGAGAGTAGTAGTTAATGCAGCCTCTGGATCGGCCTCATTCCTCGCTCCACTGTTATTGATTTCAGACAGACACAGAGGCAGACAGAAAGAAAGGTCCTTTTCAGGAAGAAGTTAAACGGTCAAGTAGCGGGTGGAGTGTGGCTTTCACCACTTTATTGACGAGGTGGAAAAATGTCACTATTATGGAGGCCCTTTCAGGAGACATCGAGCTGATTGGAGGAGTGACCCAGGGTCAGTGTTGAACGCGTTACCTCCACAGCCAAACAGAGCTGTAGAAAAAGGCCAGAGGCGCTGGGCTGAACGTGTCGAGGTTCCTCTCCGCAGACCCTCTGTCTTCTACCTGCTCATGGCCGTCTGGGGCTGGGACTGTGGGCTCGGGGCTGGAGGAGGGGCAGGAGAGCGGTCCCTGGCGTTCACAGCTGCTGCCTTCCTCTCACTGCAACTGGGGCGGAGCTTCATCAAAGGGGAGGAGGAGGAGAGAACCAGACTACCTCGGTGTACATCCCTCTTCAAACTGAATAGTAGATTACAGGATGAGGGAGGAAGGAACAAGCAACAGAGGGAGGGAGGGAGGGAGGGAGGGAGGGAGGAGGGAGGGAGGGAGGGAGGGAGGGAGGGAGGGAGGGAGGGAGGGAGGGAGGGAGGGAGGGAGGGAGGGAGGGAGGGAGGGAGGGAGGGAGGGAGGGAGGGAGGGAGGGAGGGAGGGAGGGAGGGAGGGAGGGAGGGAGGGACAAGCAAACAAAGGGAGCATAAATGAAGGAACAAATGAACAAACACATAACTGTAGACTCTGAGACAGGGAACTGAATCATGAGTAATTTCAGTGAAAGGAGTCACCGACAGGAAATCTAACAAGGATACCACGTAACTGTGAGAGTAGCTTATGTGACGAGGCCTGCCTCGACACAGAGCGGCCTGTGAGTCCTGACCATCAGCCGGGGGTTCAACCATAAGTCACTCACGCTGGAAGCTTCTGACGTCAAGCACACTAATTAGCCCAGCGCATCATCTGGCTGGCTCCTCCTACCAGCACAAGACAGACCTCAGCAAAGGTCAGCATACCAGAGCACAGACAGAGGAGAGCCTAATCTGAGGTGAAATGGTTTCTTTTCCAAATTGATTCCCGTTTGGATCAGACAAGAGCCGTCTTGTGTTGTAATTAATCCACTTAGGGACTTAGGGGGAGGTGGAGGAGGGAGAGCGAATGAACAAACAATAACTGTTCTGACATCTGGACTGATGCCGGCCTTCCCAGCACAGGCCTTGATGACTTTTACATGTTCATCAAGTGCCAGAGATTTCCCCCAAACCCACATACATCATTTACCCAAAAACACACTCTTCCAGGGCCAAGCACCCCTCACATCCTGGGGGAGAACTCCGTTGTGTTGCAACACTGCCACAAAGTTTCGAATACTAATGTGTGTTTTACACCAAAGTTTTGTCGCACCGCATGTAAAAGATCACGTTCTAAAATCTGGATGCAAACAGAGCGAAATAAATATTTTCTCTTCTCCCCACACACACAAAGTCAACTCAGTCCCACTAAGATAACCCCCTGAGGCGGTTATCTTTTTTACACCCCCTTAAAATACTCTCTTCACCACATGCTTGTCACAGCCATGTGTACATAGCAGCCTGTCTGCACTCTCCCACACCCACACGCACATTCACACACTGCTCGCTCACCCACTCCCTTACGCCGAATGCATAATATATGTAATGAAATAATGTTTCCAGTGGGGATGCTTGATGGCTGGAGGATGGAGATGTGTTGCGAATCTCAATGCGGCTCCCCCCGGACCCCCTGCCTCAATTGGCGCGGTGACGGGGGGTAAATGAGGATGAGGGGGGAGAGAGAGAGGCTCGCTCCGTGGCCCAGGGCCAACGTGAGGAGTCCACAAAGCCTGTGCGGAAGCCCTGGATGGGGCCCCCAGTCGCTCTGATGCTAAGGATTCACATACGCTAATTTGAGGCCTCGCCCCCCCCCACCCGCCACCCCCCACCCCTGCATTTCTCCACATCCTGTGTCCGGGCCAGGCTTGGACGCCAATCTTCCACCCTCTGGTCTTCACAGCGCTAGGCTGCCTGCTCCTTAATTGGCCCGCACTGACCTGCTTCCATTAAAAATTGAAAGCGAGCAGGCCTTGTAAAACGCTGAATTTGCGGCACTTAGCTATGGAGATGTGTTTTTACTGGCTTGTAATGATGGGGACAGAGCCCCGCCCCTTCTCTCCAGGTTCAACCGAGGTCAGGGATGGAGCTGCTAAACGCTAACGGTCCTAGCTCTCTCTTTCTCTCTCTCTCTCTCTCTCTCTCTCTCTCTCTCTCTCTCTCTCTCTCTCTCTCTCTCTCTCTCTCTCTCTCTGTCTATGCAGCTTTCTTTCTCTCTCTTTTTTTTCTTGCTCTCTGTTTGTCTCTCCCTGTGTTGAGCGTGAGGGAAGCACCAACCGGCCAACCCCTCTCAACGCACACAGACACAGAGTCGAATCTATTGGGACCAAGAGTTTCTCCAGTATTCCGCAATCAAAACCAGAAAGAGAGACAAACGTTTTCTTGCGTCAGTCTGGGATGTGGATGAAGATTGTACGGCAGGTTTTAAATAACCTCACAAGCAACATGTGTATATGTTGATGAATTCAACATTTGAATGTTGAATGACTTACTTACTGTAAGTCGCTCTGGATAAGAGCGTCTGCTAAATGACTAAATGTAATGAATTCCTTTTCTATATATTACACTGCTGGCATTATCCTGATCTCAAACGTTTGGAGATTCTATTTGGCTCGATGGATGAGAGTTAGAATGGTAGGTGTGGCATTCAGCATGAAACAGTCAAACGAGGGATTCTTCCTGGGTGCCAAAAAATGCTGCTTCCTGGCCAATGTGTTTCTTCTCACAGCACTGATCACTAGAGCTTATACACATTACTTCAAACTGCTACACTCCATATAATTATGCATTTCACCCACAAAAGAGAAATGTCATGGTATAGAATGTTTCAAACGTACACCCAGAGGACCGGAATCCCATCCAGAAATCAACTACATTTCAAACGTATGAAAACATTCAATATTTCAGCTGTCACAAGTTAGCTTTGCAGTGCAGTTTATTGCAGGATGTGGGAATACTAAAAAGTCACTGTGGATCCGATACTGGCGAAGTATTTTTGTGACTGCCAGATGTTCTGTTATCTCTGTAATTCCCATTTGGATTGGGAGAAGGTGAAATGAGCTGGAAAGTAGCTGTACTGTCTGTTTTATACATCAAACTCAGGGAAATGTAATTAGGGCTTTTCAAAGTTTAACATTGCTAAGCAACCCTCTTCTAAATAAACTGCAGGAAATCTCTATGGCCTTCTCCTCCTTCTAGCCACTCCCCCTCCCCTAGCCAGGCCACACCCCTGGTGGTCCCTGGCCCAGCCCAGGTTTCGGGGCCAGCCTGCGATGTGAAGACAGGGTGAGGAATGTGTGAAGCATCCTAGGAAACATGAGCCGCTATTTTCCCACAAGCATGAAAAAACAGAGGCCATGGCTGTGGAATCCTTCTGACGCAACCGGGCCGTGGGCCCGGCGCTGGGTGGGTGGGGGGGGGGGGGGTGGAGGGGTGAGAGAGGGGCAAGGTTTGGACAGGAGCTGGGCCCCGGGTCAGGGTGTTAAAGTTGTGGTCTTAAGGCTTTGGAAGCTAAGCTCGGGCTGGGTGGGAGAGAGAGAGAGTTCAGTGGGGCTGGGGTGACGTGTGTGCATGGCTGGGGAGAAGGGGAGGGATGTGGGGAGGGGAGGGGAGGGGAGTGGAAGGGTGGAGGGAGAAGGAGGGCAACGGTGGGTGGAGAGCCAGGGGAGTTGCTGAAAGTTCACTAGGCCCCTACTGGGAGAACTCCATGGTTCCTGTTCTTTCATTTTTGAGCAGGCATCTGTGGGGGCAGACTGCTAATTGTTTGTTGGCCAAGTCATCATTAAAGAAGCAGGCGGCACGGGGTCTCTTACAGAGATGTGAGAGAGAGAGGCAGAGAGCTGAGACAGGAGAGAGCATCGCTGGAGAGGCCCCCAGAGGCCCTGCCAAAGACCCAAATGATTACCACGCTTCTGTTGCCTCTATAATTCCTCATACATTAAGACACAAGCTTGAAAGGAATTCCCAAACACAAAAACAGAGCAAACTTCAATGCGCCTTTCTCTCTTTTTTCCTGATCTAATTATCTCTGCCTCCGTAATCGCTGTTATATTCATCACAGTGTTCAGTATTTATAGGGTCTGTTTTCATCATAGTAATAATGTCACTCTGGAATTCCTATGCTTAGGAAGAGAAGGAAAGAGAGAGAGAGACAGAGAGAGAGAGAGAGAGAGAGGTGGGGAGAAACAGTGGGAAGGGGGGAGAAGAGCAGGGCGAGAGAGATCGCTTTGGCTGGTTCTTGGATCCAGCCTCAGTCTCTCAGACATCATATGATGGGGGGGGGGGGGGGGGGGGGGGGGGGGGGAGGCAGAGGCCACACCAACAGGGGTGCGTTGGTGAAGCTTCACTTCAGGCCTCTGAGAATCCCAGTTTGCCAGAAGTCGGCTTCTGTTCTTCCTGCATGCGGTCTCAGTCCTGACTGGGCCGAACTGGACTAGGTTACCAAGCCAGGGCCAGGGCCAGGGTCAGGGTCAGCACAAATCATACAACCCTGTTCCCTGTATGTCATTGGCTCCATTCATCTCTCTTTCTGTCTTTGGTCGCTTTATCTCTCACAGTTTTTCTTCCTTCCTCCCTCTGTCTGTCTCCTGGTAGCAGAGGTGCTCTCTTCTGGGTCTCCTCTCCTCCCATCTCTCCCCCCAAGGCTGAGCTCCCAGTATCGGGTATATATTTAACACGCCTGTGCGAGGCCTGGTGAGAGTGCCTGGGGGAATGGAAAGGAAAACAAGCGTGCCCTCTCTCCCGGCCCTTTGGATCTGGCCTGCTATAAATACCTCCGGGTGGCGCGCCAGTCCCAGCACCAGTGGCATGGGAACCTCTCTCCTCCCTCCGGCCCAGCTCTGGGCCTCCGGGGGGGTCCAGTCTGGGAAGGCTGTGGCCAGCGGGGCGGGCTTGGTACGGGGGACAGGCTAGGGCAGGGCTTGGAAATGGACGCGGAGGTCTTCCTCCTGTTAATAGAAGAGGAGCGTCCGTCTGTTTCATCCTTGCCCGGTTCGGCTCCGTGGCTCCTCTCCCCCTTTCAAAAGACTCCGTGTATACTGCATTTAAGCTGTTTTGCCTTATGAAGATTGTATGACTGTGTGCATTTCAAAGTGTACCACAAAAAAAACGAAATCCCCTTTTCTTCACTCCGGTGAAGCGTTTGTTTTGTATACTCCCCCAAAAATTGATTTCGACTTTTCAAAGGTTTGTTCTTCATAGTGCTGTCTCCCTGTGTCGGAGCTCGACAGGCCCAGCTCATATTTTCAGAGTTTGAGGTAATAGTTTTAAACTGACAGACTAAACATCTCTCTCCTTGGCTGTTCCACTTCTACAGAGTAAATAGTTTTACTTTCACACAGAGACATACACATACACATGCGCACAAACACACACACTCACAACCACACACTGGCACACACTGTGGGTGACTGGCTTAGTCTAATGATTCTTTCTTCACGGTTTGTAGAGGGGGTACGGAACGCTTGTGGTGTTGTCAGTTTTAAAATGTGGTAGAGAGGACCTTTTAGGATGTTTGTGTAAGTTTCTCTCTCTCTCTCTCACTCTCTCACTCTCTCTGACATTTGAGTTTACCCGTTATACACTACCCTCACTCATGGCAAAACATTTTCACGTCATCTATATCCATATTGACATTGCTCATTATCTGCTAGAGCACATGTGGCTTCCTCCCCGGTTTGCAATTCTCTCAGTTTTCAAATGTTGTATCTCTGAAGGACTTAAGATTGCGTGTTATTTCCATCAACTCTTAGCACTGCCTTCCCAAATACAGTCCCCTAGATGTGTAGATTAAACGTCATTCTACACCTCTCCGTTTCAACTCACACCTCTGTACATTTTCTTTACCTCCTTCTCCCTCTCTCTCTTCCTCTGTTCCTTCCCTACAAGGCACACTTGTTATTTATTCCTACAAGGTCCCGTAATTAAGTTTGACATAAGCGCAGGGATTAAATATGCGGTTTGGGAGGGGGAGAAAGGAGCTCTGTTACAATCTCAAGGCCAGCTGCAAAATGGAACCAGATTGCGACACTCGGAGCTGGAAAGTTTGGGAAAGGTGCCTAGACTGGAGCTGTGTATTCAAGCAACAAGGGGATGTGAGCCCCACTGCAGTCTGGGAGCAGCCAAAAGACTACTGCCTCCCCAGCCAAAGGACTACTATTAACTCATGTGCCAAGAACTTAGTATACGCCTTGCCAAAAGACTAAAACTAACCCAGCCAAATGATAACTCACTCTCTATACAAAATACTACTAACTCCTCAGCCAAAGTGGCAAAACATTTGCTTATGCCTCAGCCAAAATACCATTCCTAGCTCTAACCAAAAACACTAAATCCCAATAGAGGCAATAACAACAGTGAGCACAAGACTACCACCATAAGATAGCTCCAGTAACTCTCCAGTCCATTGCTGTACACACACAACCCCAAGCAATAGGGTTGTACTTTTTCAAGTTACCCCTCCCCCCCCCTCCCCCCCCCTCCCCCCCTCCCCCCCCCTCCCCCCCTCCCCATATGCTGACAGTAAGGATACAATTTTGTGTCTCTGGCATGAAGTAGAGAAAGCCATTTCACATGCTATCATTCAATCACTGACACCAAATATAGCAATATGGGTTAAGATCCCAGTTCACAGAGCGTGTCTGTGGGATTTTACTCTGTTGTGAACTCTGAGAGGACTCACATGGAACTTTGCATTCTTAAATAACTCTGGAGAAACGCTCTAATCTTAATGAGTCTGAACAGCAAATCTCTCATCTGCAGCAAAAAGGATTAGGAATGCGAAAAAAAGGCTGCCGTTCCACTTTGATGAATTGTGTTTAAAAAAATCCCTGGGCATGAAGTTCTCCCAATGAACAAAGCGTCAGAGGAGCACGGATGCTTTTAAACAACACAACTTATCTGGGAAAAACAGAACATGCATTTAAGTGAAAATACAAAAGCAAAGCTGATTCGTCTCCTCTGCAAATGATAAAAGTGGCTAACTCTTTTCACAATCCACTTAGCTAGTTTTGGAAAAATCAAGCCCCAAAGTAGCTTTGCACAAATTACAGGCATTGTGTTCCATGTGCTTCATCATCGCCATGTTTATTTATTTATCCAATGATTCACAGTTCTATTGTTAAATGTAAATACATGAATTGATAATTTTCTTCTACTTGGTTGGGGCCTATAAATAGTTGTCATGGTGATGAAGTGAAGCGTTAATGAACATGAATAGATAAGAGAGCACAAATGTTGTTTCAAAACTCAGAGCAAAACTGTACTGCTTTCACTGCAAATCTTCCCACATTAAAATACAACAACCCAAACTTCAACTAGTCAGGACTGAAATTGAGTCAAGTAAGCTAATATGAAGCAGTGTTTATTTCTATTTGAATCATGCATCATTGATGATATGCTAATGCAATCCAAATCAAGGCAGTTGTGCTTTTACCTTATTAATTACACCTCAGTATGTTTTCCCTGGGCAGCCTCTGTTGAGGGGTAGAGGTTACTGAAGACTGCCACAGGCTAGTTCACACAGACACAACTACAAAACACATGCTGCTGTGGGACCTGATCTTGGACATCCCCCCCTCCCCGCAACCACCTCCATCCCTCCCAACCTTCCCTTCCCCAACCTCCTCCATCCCTCCTTTCTACCTCCATCCCTCCCTCCTACCTCCCCCCGACCTCCTCCTTCCTTCCTACCTCCCCCCTACCTCCTCCAACCTTTCAAGCTACCTCTCCCCTACCTCCTCCAAGGCCTTTGGAGAGCTACTCAGGCAGATCTTCCACGTATATACCTTTCCCCCCAGATCAGCTCCCCTCTTTGTTTTTCCCCAATGGAGGTCGGGAGGAGAGTAGCGCAGACCCAAGCCAGAGAAATACACTCCATGTTAATGAGAATGCACCATCATGCCAGATATCTGCTCCTGGAATAGACAAGGATATCACCGAGGTGTGAGTCCTTGGTGTCCCTGCGGATAAGGCTGCATGCATGGCACGGAGGACAGGGCGTCAGTGTGCGCTGCATGGTGATAAATATTTCCATGCACTTGACCTCTATTGATTCCCCAGTAGGTTGTATACCCACCCGGGCTCTGGGAGTCTAAACATCTGGCCACCAGAGCCCTCTTCTGAATGACAGATAACATCTGGGAAGTCTGTTGCTATCACAGGAAACAAGGTCCCTATCTACCCCTCTCCCCACCCCTATCTCCCCCCCCCCTCCCCCACACACACACACACACACACTCTCTCTCCCCTGTCCGGCTCATGAGCACATCCCTCTCCTATTGATTTCCCATTAACCCCTTCCCGACCGGGAGTGTCCGCCCACCCAGACATACGGACACCCATGGATTGATTAACAGAGTAATGGTCACCGTGGCTGCCTGTTCTCATCAGCTGAAGCAGGGTTAGAGGACCCAGACCTGGCCCTCCACGCAGGCCACCCCCTCTGCCCTTCCTCCCATCTCTCTCTCCTCTTCCTCGTCCTCCCGCCCTTCATCCTCCTCCTTCCCCAAAGTACCTACTTGTCTTCCCGTCCCTCTCTTTATCAACCCTGTCCTCCTCTCACCCCCCCACTCTGTGTTCTTCTCTTCTCCCTGGTCTCACTGGACACATAGTCCGTACTGGTCATTGATGGGGATCACATCCCATTCAGTAGCAGTTTTCTGCTGATGTTTTCGCTATACCATGACAAAACTACAGTGTGTGTGTGTGTGTGTGTGCTGTCAGCGCAGAGAGCAGCTTACAGTTCATCATAAGTAGAGGTCAAAATGTAAATTGTGACATAAATGGTGTTCTTTACATAAGTGTGTATCAAAATAGCCTCATAATGTACAGGTTCCAGGACATGAGAAAATAGAATCACTTGACAAAGTACTTTCCCATGCTATCAGAGGGGATGAGGAAATGAACAATATGTGTACATTCCATATGTGGGTGGTAATGCATGAGTCTTTTTTTATTTTTATTTTGCTGAATAGTGCGTGTCAAAGTACTGGAGCATGAATGTTTCTGCGACTGAGGACGCAAGCTTATCTGTTGTTGTGTGGATTTCTTTTCACTCAGTTTACACTTTTGCGTGAGAGACAGAATATGTGTTTGCGACGATGCGTTTGTGAGCTGCTATCAGGGCGAGGGAGAGAAAACCCTTTATTTAAGCGTGGCATGCCTCCATCACTCTCCGTCTCTCATGTACAAAGAGCCCAGAGGAAGGAGCTTCACAGCTGTTTGTAAACTATGGGAACAGGAAAGGTCAACACAGTAATGGCGTACGTTTTTGTAACGCATTTTCATCTCTCTCTCTCTGTTCCGTCTGCGAGAGAGCAAGGCAGCTCGGTTCGTCACTGGTGCTGGCGCGTTTAAACGACTGATCTTGCCTGGAGAAGAATGGTTAAAGCATAACCCCATTGTGTTCTTTGATAAACTCATGGTATAAGCTGGGAAAGAGGCACGGTTTAAGGGCACAATTGCCGTGCAAATCTACCATGGAAAAAGTTTTTTTTGGGGGGAAAGAGACAGAGAGACGGAGAGGAAGAGAGCAGAGTGCAGAGGGGGGGGGGGAAGGGGGAAAGAGAGATGGAGCAGCCAGGGAGTGGATGGAGTAGGGGGTCTGTGTTGGGGGGCCGTGTCGTGTGTTATCTCTGGGTGCAGGGGGCTTTGTTTGTAGGGCAGAGAAGTATAGATTTCCTCTTGGTGTCAGCGCCTTTCTTTAGGGCTCAGCGCAGAGGGGACAATGGCAAACTAATCCAGCCCTGATTCTGGATTAATATTCAAGCCTCCCAATATTAATTCCAGCCAAAAGGAGAAAATGCAAAATGTGTCAAAACACTCAAACAAATAAAGAAAACAAAACAAAAAAGCAAAAGAGCCCTGACCAAGATTTCTATTCCAGGGTTCTGTTATATGAGCACATTATTTTCACCAGGGTTCTACAGATGCGTCAAGTCGTTCTGTATGATTCTGGTATTAATCTTCATAATGATTTCTTTATAAAAGGGTGAGGGTAGGGGGTAGCTGAAGAGCTGGATGTTGTTTTTGGCTATTCTCCTCACTAAGCCCAGGATTTCAGATCTGGATTTGAATATTTACAATAGAAAATGATGGAGGTTATGAAAAGAAGTCCTTAGAGAGTCGGGCTGTAAGTTATAGGTTTAAACACTGCCTCCCCTGCTTCAAAGAGTCCTGGAGATGCTGACTGCTAATCTGAGGGATGGATGGCCAGTCACGGGACAGGACCGGGACGGACAAGTAGGGCGATGGACTCTCGACAGAGAGTGATCAGAGGAGCGGCTCTCGTCTGGGCCTCTCCTTCCATCTGCATGGAACAGCTCCAGCCTCGCCTACTGGCCACTGGCCACCAGCCCTGGAGGTGACCTCTCCCAGGCCTGTGTGGAGCTGGCTGGGCCCCTGGCTTCCAGTCACAAACACACCCTGGCACCGACACACTTTACTGGACACTGTGATGTGTCGTGTTGGACAGAGACGGTTTGATAGAGAGAGGGTGTACTGGTCGTGCCCACTGCAGTCACACTGTACTAAGAGACTGGGATGGACTGGTCTGCTACATGTTCACTGCAACCTGTTTCAGACCATAGTGTCCCTACACCTCTCCTTTCTATTTATATCCTTCCTGCACATGCTCTCTCTCTCTCTTTCTCTCTCTCTCTAACACACACACACACACATACACACCCAAACGCACACATACCCTAATCCTACAGTAGGGGGTAGGAGCCCCTTGTGTGTTGGCCTGAAAGGCCATTGTGGTCTTCAAAGCAGCCTCACAGACTCTCTGTCCATTGATAAGGTCTAATGTGATGAGGGGCAGCAAACTTCATCTTTTATACATGGCAGCAGAATATGAAAGGTCAGCTTATCTTAATCCTCCAATCTACTGCACGCAGGCCCGTGCCCCCTGTTTTATGAACTTCAAGAAGTAATCTAGCAGTTCATTCTGAAGAAGACCGTGATTATCTTCTCCAGGAGGTCCAATCAGCAGATATTAGGAGAGTGTGTTGTGAATGGACTGTAAGGGATGATTTCTCCGTCCTAATCGTCTCTGATCATATCATGGTATCAGCTTGACTATATGCCCGTGGTGAGCAGCTTTAATATGACCAGTGATTCATCATACAGAACAGTGGGCCTTATCCTTCTGATGCACACCACGTACCTGTAGTCTGCTCTGTTCACACCCGCTGGAGGAACAGCGTGATGTTATTATGTCATTATTGCAGGATCACCCCCCCGCCCTCCCTTTCCCTTGAACTCCTCATCAGCGGTGGCAGCATCATCACCGCGGTCATCATCATCTTCATCATGATCATCATCATGCAGTGGCAGGCTGGTTTCAGGATCTGCCAGATGTCCACGTCAAGCTCGGTTAGACGCACAGTAGATTTCTACTGATGGACGCCATTCCTTCCTGTAAGGTTTTTTCGAAATGAGACGTTCTGCCGCTCCGTGCTCGCCTGGTTTAGATGTAACACAGAGAGCTTTGTCAGTTACTGACTCTATAATTGTGTCATCCTGTCCTCATTTGGCTTACTTTGGGCTTTTGTTTGTTCACTTCTTGATCTGTTTGGATTTGTTCCATAACTGGCAACTCGAAAGTTCTCCTTGGCATTGGAGAGAGTGTTGACATTTATGGAAGAAGTATAAACAAACTGAACACACAATACGTGCTTAAACCTACAGTGAAAAACCTAAATCAACTGCCATGAATTAATGTAGGTCATTAAGGTTCAAGTCTTAAAACTAAGATTCGAAAATTTGATGTTTAGCAATCCTTTGTTCCTCCTGGAAGTGTGTCAAAAACTGACAGATTTTAAAATATTTATTCCTTGACTGCCGATCGTATTAGATTGTTATTGTTTGTTTCGTTTTGTATTCGTCCCTCTAATTTGCCAGTGGTACAGTTTTCCTGGGAGTCTAACAAACGCGCATCAACTTTAACAAAGGTAGACCCCGTCGTATCCCCTTAATTAGAGGGAAATTGTAAACAGACGCATGCCTTTCTTTTAGGGATTATCTATACTTTATGACTGAACGTTTGAAGTTGGGAGGGGTTCTGAATCAGCACTGCTACACTGCAGTTCTTACAGGACATTGTTGTCTTCAATTATTTTCAGTTATATTCTCGTCAGTATGAAGCTGGGGATCATATATTATTTAAACATGCAATCGTCGCTGTTTATCTGGGATTTTTTAAACCGGGTTATCTTTTTTCACATAGTTTTTTGATTAAAAGGCACAAAGCGTAATAACGCCCGCTTTCAAATGGCTGCTTGTCTCCCCGACGCTGCTGCTCAGCTTCCTTTATTGTCATTGAATGCGAACGATGCCAAGCACCAGCCCAGATCCCAGATCTGATGAATGCCTAGGATGCTTTAGTATGTACATACACTGAAGCGCACAAACACACACTTCTACACACACACACACACACACGCGCACACGCGCACACGCGCACACTCATACACTCGCAATCACGTTTCCAACCATATGTCATGGGCTGTTGGCAGCCGCCACAGAGGATGACAGCTTCTGGATTTGGCAAATGGATTAACCCTATGGGATCGAGGGAGAAACTAATACTGATTTGTTCAAATATTGATCAGGGCCTTGTCCTGTTAGCGTGACTAGCAGGGGAGTGTGGGACAGACAGATGGGATAGGGTAACATGAACATGGAACCCAGTGGGGTCTGTGTCAGTCTAGCTCAGTTAAACTACCTGGGGTGGACTATCAGACCGAAGATATCAAGTCTCTTCCAGTCCATCGAAATGTTACACATTGCAATTAGTGCTGGTATCACTGACCAGTGTCTCGACCCGACTAATTTAGAACTGGGATCATTGGTTCAAATGCACCTGCTGTAGAAAGTATTTACCAAAGTTCTAGAATTTCTTCAAGATCCTGCTCATATTTCTATGAAAAATCCCTTGTGCTGCCTTCCTGTGTTGTCCAGCAGTACAGCCAGTGTCCAGCCCGCCCTGCCCTTTGCTCCAAGTCTCATAGCCACTCTCAGGGTCTCTAGTGTCCACACTCACACCATTACTCCCTTACCTCCAATACTTAACTTTCCTCTGAAGGCTTTACCCCTGAGACCCCAGTATTGGGAGATTAGTCCAGCCTTAACTGAAGTAGACGAACGGCAATCAATACCTGATGTAATCAGTCTGCCAGGGTCGCTGACCTCGCCCAGCCACGGTCACGGCTCCAGACTACTTCTGGCTGATAGATTCCGCTTGATTGACCCCTGGCGACCCTGGCCAGATAAGGTCAGAATGGCCAGACTGGCCTAGGAGCTGGGGGCCTGTTTCCGGTCAGAGAGACTGTCCGATAATGAAGTGGTCAGTATTGCCTTTCTGTCACTCAGCAGTTAGGGAGAGAGATATGGAGGCATAGATAGGTGCTGAATGGACAAGGAGGCGACAGTGGCCACAGGATTACATTGAACAGGCAGGGGACCAGTAAAGTGACATGTAAACTACTCTAATATGGACTTGTAATGACTGGGAGCAAGATGGATCGAGAGAGACCGGCCAAGTTCGCGAGGACTCCACACATACTCTCACACACACTTCCGCACACATAGAGGCAGAGCAGCCACAGAGCGCTGCCAGCTGCACTCTGCAGCACAGTTCACAGAACACCTCTTTAACTTCACAACACAGTCACATCTGCTAACGAAAGATTCCTAGTAGCAGAATTGAATTGATGTTTTACAAGTAAATAACAAGGAATGTTCAAATACCTGGACATATATGTTGTTTATAAGTGTAATACTGAAAAATCTGCTGTACCTCTTAGTTATGAGCTACTCACTTATGTGTTATGGCTTACAGAATGTATACCACCATGTTCCCTGACAGGCCAGACCATTTTATTGACAGGTCTCTTTTACACACATTGTTTGTAATGATGTTTGTTTCAGTATTTATCGACTACTGAAATACACAGCTACAATCCCTCCAATGCTTACAATCTTCACATGCTGGCAGGCAGGCAGTCAAGCGGGTTGGCAGGTAGGAAGGCAGCCAGCCAGGCAGACAGGCAGGCAGGCAGGCAGGCAGGCCAGCCTGGGTCCTCTCCTCTGGTCGGGTCAGGGGCTGGGGAATCCCCCCAGTCAGTCAGCCAGCTGCTGCCATCTGAAACCCACATTCCTCCGTACGCTAACTATTTAGTTGTCAGTGATTTGGTTAAGTGAAATTGACTTTTATCTGCAGTGTGCTGTGGGGCTGCCACCGGCGATACACATTCTCCATCCTGGACTCCTTTCTGCTCTTAGCCTGGTGTCACATCCAGCACATTGCTATTGGCAGCTGAGCCTGTTCTGATCAATATCCCAGGTCAGGGATGGCCCGCGGCCCTGCTGGGCTCCAGGGTGGAGTATTGATCCAACACACACTCCCACAGGTCACGCAGACACACACCGGGAAGTCGTGGCTGAAAGACAGAGAGAGAAAATGAGGGAGAGAGAGTGAACCTGTGGGTCCAGGGCACAGTGTTGAACTGAATGATCCTTGCAAAGCCATTCACTCATTGTGTCAATCAGTATGTTTAATAGAGAATCATCTCAAATTCAAAATAAATAAAAGATGTATACATAAATAAAATGTCCAAAACATTGTTCTGGTCCAAATCTAGTGAAATGATACTACACCATCCATGCTAATGCTGGCCTCATTTCATTTGTTCACTATTACCAGATATGAAAGTAGCAGAACAAGCAGATGTTAGACTATCCTTGTGCCCCCCGCCCTTCCCCTCTCTCTCATGGGCGGAGCCTCTCAGGAGTTCTCTCAGCTGTGGCCAATCAGCTGAGGGCTGCTTGTTTATGTTATAGTTTAACAATTGTCCCTGGAGCTCCTCATCAGCTACATCATTTGCGCTCATGGGAACAATTAAACATGGGCTTTAACTCAGGTCTAACCACAGAGGTAAAGATACTGGTAAAAATGTTGCCAAACAGAGGGGTTCCAAAGGGACCATTCAGCTATCACAGACTGTCTGCCTCGTTGTCCTTTCTTCCCTAACTAAAGCTGTGTCGCTCTCAAGCTGTCAGAAACCTAGCCTCTGACAAGCACATTTACTCCGCTGCATACACCAGGCCCATGTGGAATTCAAATGTCTCTTGTACATTCAGTTTTTTTCAGCGCCCGGAATTGACAGTTGAATAAATATGTATTGTCTAAGTGACTTTGTTGTTGTGTATGAGAGATCTTCTGCAGAACATGCAATTATGTGGGTTATTACAGGAATATGTCTTGTTCTGGTTACTAGGAAATTAAGTTTCTCCGGAAATCTTTTTATTTTCTTATTTTAAAAAGCCCACAGTGGTACGAGATGAAAAATTACTGAGAGCTATATGTTTATTACTTAATGTAATCTTGAAATCATAAGATGTCTGTCCTGCTATAATATAAATAATTTGATAATAATTTGGTTTGTAAAAAAAAAAATGCTTATTGAAGATTTCAAAATCCTTGATAGAAGCCATATTGTATTGTTGTGCTCCTTCTGAAAAACTGGTTTGGTGGGAGAGACTGTTTACTTAACTTTGGCCCTCATTGGTGTCTAAACAGGATTTCTAACAGGCTTTCTTCTTCTGTCTTTTACAGCTGGCACTGTCATCCTGAAAGACATTCCGTGTCTCTTGTGACCAGGGAGTCCCTAAATCCCAAACCATAGCTTTGAAAAATCCTGGAAATACCTGGAATTCTAGGAGTACATCACCAAACTTCTCAAAGTGTCCAGGCACCAGATTCTATAGCTTTACATTGATCTTTATTTATTTTTGACTATACAAAGAAAGAGACTAAAGTCTGAACGCTAGCAATAGCCTCCAGCCGTTCGCCGAACCTCCACCCAACCTGCTGTGGCCGAGAGGGCGTGACCTTTCTCCCTGCCGGCTTCAAACGGACACTTGAAAAGAGGACTCGGTCAGAGAGGCTTCCGTGCGGCGGCGACTCAAACCAAAAACCCCATCAGGTAAGGCTGTGAAGTCGGCCCATGCACCCGCTGGCCAGACCCTAAGCCCTTTAACTCCTTCAGGGCTTTGAAGCTGGCCAGCCTCCAGCCCGTGTCCCCTGACAGGCAGCTCCCCCTTGGAGGCGGTGTGTAGGAAAGGCTGGCTGATAAACGGCCTGCTTTCATGCTCTGCTCCCCTGTTTGTTCAAGTCGGATTAGAGGCTCTGAATATGTGGTGGCTGTTTGGTTGATAGATGCTCACCCTGGGCTTCTTACTGACCCCCCGCAGGGGCCCGGCCCAGCCTGGACCAGGCTGAGCTGGAGCACATGTGTGGGAGAAACGTGTGGTGGCTGCGACTGGTTCACCGGGAGTGATGGGGTGGGGGCAGAGGTGGAGGGTGGAGGGGCTTCCCATTCATACGAATAAACACACACATAACATCACATTAAATATGCGATTGCTATTACGACAGGCTAACCAATACATTACATTTTTACATTTAGTCATTTAGCAGACGCTCTTATCCAGAGCGACTTACAGTAAGTACAGGGACATTCCCCCGAGGCAAGTAGGGTGAAGTGCCTTGCCCAAGGACACAACGTCAGTTGGCATGACCGGGAATCGAACTGGCAACCTTCGGATTACTAGTCCGACTCCTTCACCGCTCAGCCACCTGACTCCCTACCATTTCATTGCTGTACATTCGGTACTTTTCCATGCCAAACAATCCACTGCAAATGTGAATTTACGCTCACGTTCATGTTCTTTTGACAGGGAAGCCTCTGTGCTTTCATATAGTGGGTGGGGAAGTGTGCTGAGACATGGCTGTTTTTTAGTTCATTAAAAGGAAGACAAAATGTCACATTTGGTCATTAGCACAGCCAAGTGCATGTGAGTGTGTCTTCTCATGCATGTGTGCCACACATACTGTTCATTATGGGTGTGTGTGCACGTGTGCACATGCACGTCTTTACCATGTAAGTTTGAGGGTGTTTATCTGCGGTTACGTATCTGTGTGTGTATTTTTGTTTCTATATATGTGTGTGTGTGTATGTGCATGTCTGTATCCGTGTGTGTGACGTGAGTGTGGACATGCCGGTTTGTGCTTGTGAGGAGCACAGGTCCAGGGTCAGTATTTCCATACAGAGTGACTCTGAGATAGGTCTGGACTGTGCTTCAATCTGCCCATGGCACAGCTAGCAGAGCAGATGATGACGAGCTGTAGATATACTGATGCTTTATTAAGATCCGCTATCACACTGATATTATATGACTGATGGAGGTGTCCAGAACTTGCTTCTTGATTCATAATCTAATTATCACCTTACATGCCCAAATCAAATTTGAAAACCTATATTTCACAAGGCCATTTTGAGATATGCCACACATCTGGGAAGTATTCCACAGCACACGGAACAACAATTTTCAGTCTCATAAATACTAAATCCCATATTACCTGGATTATGTTAAATCACTCCATGTGATTAGAGAATCGGCATGATGATTTTATAGAGCATTCATTAATCTTGCATGTATTGACTCTCTTTGTTACTCCATGGAATCAGAGAGCTCCTGGTGCAAGCCAATTGCATGGGCACACACTACGGAGGGTTTTTATAATTTTTTTCCCCTCCACGAAAGATAAAGCAGCAAACATAGTCGCTCTTTAGCTACTGGGAATTAGGTTATTTTGTGCTCGGTAAATAATCCTGATTGAAAGTAAATGGTGTTTATAGAATTAAGCAAATAAAAAGGGAACGTGGCAAACAAAGCAGCAGGATGCAGGAGAGGAGCACTATCAGGCAGACTCTGAAGAGCTAAGGGCCTTTGTTTGAAAAGTTCAAAGTAATTTTGCTAAATTTAGGTCACTGCAAATTATAAGTGCACTGCAGAGAGTCATCATTTATTTCTTAAGAAAGAAAGGAAGAAAGAGCGGAAGAAAAATAAATAAATAAATCACCCAACAGACTTCATTTTAAGCTTTCTTATGCATATTTAAGAACTACCTGTTTCTTTTTTATGTGTGTGTGTGTGTGTGTGTGTCTGTGCGTGTGTGTGGGGGGGGATGAGAGTACATAGGAAAATAAAACACTTCAAAGCATTACGAGAGACAATATCCATGTGTGTGGAGCTAATTAAGGACGATCTGAAACATGGTTTCCGAGCAGCCATGTTGCGAGGCCTGAAGGGTCAACTGGCTTACAATAGGACAAAAATAATGCAAGAGGAGAGAGGGGCGAGGAGCGAGGAGCAGCCCCCCCCTCCCCACACACACATACACACACACCTCCCTGGCCTGTGTGCTGCTGTAGCTCCTAGCCCAGGGCTCTCACACCAGGCCCAGTTCTGCATGTGTGCTGCACTGAGATGCAGCCAGGGTTGCTCCCTTTGTGCCGGCCCTCTTTGGCCTCCCGGTAAAAAAAGACATGCATGATTTCATACATGAAAGATATATGTAATTGGACAGCAGGGCCCCATACAACGCATTTACAATTCTAAACAGAATATGTTAAAAGCAATTCCCTCTATCTCACTATCTCACCCTCTCTCTCTCTCTTTTGAGGAATTGTATTTGCACATATCATAAAACACGAGATACAAAAAATATATTGGAAACACATGATCACGCTGTTTATTTGCATGCATTATATTACATTATAACCTGAGAACGTTCAAAGAGCTCTGATAGTGCCAGCACATCTTACTGTTCCACTTTATCACAGTCTTGCTCATGTAGACGGCAGGAGAAATGAGATGAAGGAGAAACAAACAAACAGTGGACCATCCCCTGTCGGATGTATAGAGACTGTCACAATGGATTTATTTTTTTGTTCATAGCAGAAACCACCAGAATTTCTTTTAACACAGACATTCAATAATCAGAAGTTCAAGTTTAATTCAAGTTCAAGACAAGCAAGTAGACAATCATTTAAGTTCAAGTTAAACAAGTTATCATGCTGTGAATTAATGTGCTAGGCTAATCAAATGCACATGTTCCTGTGCTTTGAGCTATGGGGGGAATGTCACAAAGCTGCCTGTCAGTTGACCACAGGGACAGAGATGACCTTTTGCTGTGAGACATTTCTCTTGCCTGGTTAATGTATCTATTTTTGCTGTATATGCAACAAAACAAGCTGTTTAACTGCATTAGATTAAATTGATAAATCAGAGAGGTCACAGACAGACTCAGACTTCCGGCTGATATCATTAGTAACCTCCATGACCCTGTCAGAATCCGAATCACTCTATTAATTTGTTATAGTTTGTATTTAGTCAAACGTGGTGTATATGCATAGCTCGTGTTAGGCTGGCTTGTTCAGTGCTCCAGACAGCAGCTGAGCACACCCCCTCCCATAGTGTTAATGTTGTGCTAAGGTAAACACCTTGGCTGTTAATTGCCTTAACAAGCTCACACCTAGCCAGCAAATGGTCCCACTAATCACCTTTTTTATTGTCCCCGGGACCCCAAAGGCCGCCAGAGGCCCCACCTCTTCCTGCCCCTTTCAGGGCACAGGCTGCTCTCTGACAGGGGCTCTGATCACTCGCTACCTCCTCCCTCCGTCCAAATATGGGTGGAGTCACCTGCTCTGTAGGGCAGGTCAGCGGGTGGGGTGCTGGCGGAGGTTAAGCGTTCCATAATTCAGGCCCAGTTGCTGTGGTCACCTGCAATTACTTCCAGTCCACATCACCACACTGCATGCCCCCATGCCTATAGGGCCGGGGTGATGGGCCACTCTTCAGGAAGCTAGAATGCAAGAGACACACACGATAGAAACAAGAGAAAAGTCAGGTGAAAGATTAGCCTTCGACTGCGACCGTGTGTGTAGGACATTGTGACAAGTGTCAAACAGTCAAAAGATGTATTCAGTCTGTTGCGTTTGTATTCTTGGTCTTAATTATGTAATTTGACATGAAGCTGAAATCACTGAAACCAAGAGCAGTATAAATGTATTTTCTAACTACTGGCCAACAAAAACTAACCAAATTAATATTTGTGTGGACTTTCCAAGTCTTACATTTTCATATGAAAAACTTGAATGTTATGATATTGATCTGTAGATTGGGACATGTTCCTTACAACTAAATTGATGCACACATGAGTCTTTATATTAGAAAATGTTCTGTCATTAGTATGTTTTTATGATGTTATATTTGTATATTAAGTATATAATTTCCCTACCCATGAGCAGGCTATAGTAATTAAGTTATAGGTTTGCAAGTTGCGTTTCAAATTACGTTGTTAATGTTTGGCTATTTTAAATGTGGAACTACTGACATCAATACAATAAAATAACACTAACCTCGACGGTCAAAACGTTTATGTTGGTGAAGCTATTTCGTGAGCAGGCTTGGCATAAAAGTCTACATATATGGCAGTAGATACAGAAACATACAGAGGAGGTTTCGCAGGATTTGTATGGTGACCCTTGGCGATGGTAGCCTACTACATCGCGATTGCCCTTCTGTGTCCCTTTCCACCTGTCATCTCTCATCGAGTGTGATTAGGCGTCTCTCCATGAAAGCATCTTGTAAAAAATTGTTTACTTGTTTTGGCCTACAAAACCAAACAACCCGATGTGTCGCTTACCATATAGGCATGTGTGGTAATCTGACATTTTAGATCGTTATGTGCATAGAAGCCGTATGCTCCTCTTTGTTGTGGTTTTGTGCTGTTGGTCATGTGGCTCTGATTTGGGATCCCGTCGTTAGATGCAGTTGGAGAAGACCGGTGCTCTCACCCCTCTCTGTAGCGCACAAAGCCGTGTGTGTCAAGGCTCTGTCTGTCACCGTGTGCCGATGACAGAAGCTCTCTGGGTCTGTCCATTATTCAACATGTCCACACAGACATTTAATGTAGCCTATGCGCTGTAGCAGGCCTGCTGTTTGAGGGACCAACGCTATGGACTCATGGTTAATTATAAAAGTATAGCCAATATAAATATTTCGAAATATAGGCTAGTGGAAGATTGGTTCGCTTACTTTATTTAGCAATAACCGAAACAAAATCACATAGGGCATATCATATACGCTACTGTAATTTATGTACGGGAAATGCAAATAGCTGATTTTTTTTCCTGAACTTCAAGTGCTTCTTGGTCTCTCTTTTAAATGTGTTAAGCGTGTATATTTTCATCACATCGTATGTAGAAAACGAATTTATATAAAAGCTATGTTTTTTTGTGTTTGTTTTTCGTTTGTTTGTTTTTGTGTTTGGTTTGTTTTTTTCTTACCTGAAGAGAAATTTAACTTTTGAACCCCAAACTGTTGTATATGGGATGATGAGGCCGCTCCAGACGGACCGAGGCTTGCTCCAGGCAGGTTCAGATACATTTTTGTCTTGTTTTTGCACGGGTAAAAGGGAGACATCTGCACTGCTTTACAACACAGAGACGATGATTGTCCCCTCGCATCAGATATGGTTTCTCAACACCTCTTTGTGTTCATAGCGTTTGAGCTGAGTGTAGTGTACGCGAAAACAGACAGAAAACCTCTCAAATCAAGCTAAATCCAGTGTTCTCCCAGGAGTGTGATGGGTGAATAAATGTATTAATATTTTGTTTTGCCTATAATACCCTCCACATATAAACACACACACACACGTCTCCATGACCTATATCAACATTTCAATGTGTGTATAAATGACAACTAAACAAGTAACTTCCTAAATTCTCACCCCACAAACGAAAGTCTTACTAATATAAATAATGCTTAATAAAGCCAGACTGCTAGCAGGACGGCCTGGTGAATAGAAAAGATCACCGGCCCAGATTGATATCCCACATTATTTATCATGTAAATGAACCAGACTGACCATACGGACGCTAGGGATATCTGTCCTCCAACGTCATAAACTTTGTGTCACAGTCTGTTACCAAAAACTAGGCTATAGGTCCTGCTCCCAGTTCTGTCGGTACCCTGAGTAGTTATTTAGATCAGCGTTTCTCTTTTGTGCCACGTTGCAAGTTTACTGATTCTTTGATAATTTGGTTATGAATGACGTAAACAAAAATAAGATTTTGGGGGAACATACGTTATATTTTCGTTTGCATAAGAGCCAACACATACCTGTTGTAAACATAATCAGTTTCGAATAACGAATTGCAAATTAATCAACATTTTCTTGTTTGTGGGAAATGGGAAATGGGCTTTATTTCGATAAATATGAAAGTATTTCCCCTATCAATTAACGATCTTCAATAATTAGGCTAATGTAAAATTAATATGCAAGAGAGGTACATCACACAAAACACGTTTCTTTTTAAGCAATTTTTTATGCACAATTGATGTTAAATAACTCCAAAGTATCAACATTATTCCACAAATCATGTGTTGTATAGAAAAACTCAAATGATGTAAAACTTTCACTCGTACTGTTACTGTTTTCATACTCACAGAGACATAAAAGACCTTGCAACATATAACAGCAATAGTTGGCTGGCACCAATACATGGACAGTGACAGGTCAAGCTTTGGTCATACACATTACAAAGAAAACAACATCAAATTAATTCTGCACCTTTTTTTCTGAGCGTGTGCTGCATTTTCTCATGATATTCAGTAAGATTTGATTTGAGGATATGATTGTTCACATTACAAGAGCTATTTATCAAGACGTGTCAAGCTATGCAAAAATATCATTCGAATTATGCATTTAGTGTTAATGTAAACATCCCATCTGATAGGCTTCTGAGAATGTTTTTAGGGGGAAAGTGAGATTGCGAACTAACGGATGAAATATTCACATTGCATCACAGTTTAACAAACACCAGGCTGTGGCACATATCGACTAACTCAGGGTTAACAGTTCAATGCAAAATAACCTCTACACGAAGAAGATGCTTTCATAAAGATTCGGACAGAGTGGTGCATTCAAGAGGAACATGTTTAAATAATGACTAAAATGTAATATATTCATCTACACTTGAGTGAAAGACACCCTCCATAAATTATGGGATAGGGGCACCCTTCACTCGAATTTTAAAAAGAGACATCATTTCAACATCTGTCTGGCGCTGAAAAAAGGGTCTATAATGTCTACAGAAAAGAATTGTTTTCTTTATGCAATTGTATTGTGCAGATAAAGTCAAGTCTCTGTTGTATATTGTCTCAAGGGTTGTAATATGTAGTTATAAAATATATTTTTTGTCTCCGATTTTGCATAGATTAAATGGGTTAAATAAATTAAATTAAGAGAGAGATAAAACAGGTAATGAATGTAATAATGGAAGACATATCGTTTTTATTTGTTTGATAGGTTGTATTAACGTTGTTATTCTATGTTCATTCAAGTTCTTATTTAAACTCCAACATTTGATGTTTGAATTTTACACATGCGTCAAAGGATGGCGGCAGTGGGCTTACTTATCTGTTACATTTATCATATGTTTTAACCTGTATCTATTTGAATTAATAACTGAGTATCGTGGCCCTTCCCTGTCCAACGCAGTTTGGGCCATGGAGTAAGTTGAATAATGCACACGCTGACAATAAGCAAATGTCGAATGGAACTTGGGGTCTGATGGCATGGGCAAGTATGGTGGCACACAGGTGGGCATCGGCAATGACAAGTGGATCCGGGGGGCGCAGGGCTCTGTGAGGCAGGTTCATGTGCTCCTTGATCCCCGTGGTCAGAGTGAACATAAGAGGGCGCTCCCATTGCACCTGGTAGCATGTAATGCCCCATTCACCCCAGGCTCAGGGCCGGACAAAAGCATGCCGCTGACTGACTAAAACCCTTGAGGGACACTCTGCTTGTTCTAGAAGTGTTAAAAATGCAACAACAAAAATGACACCGCACACTTTTTGTGCAAGCTTTAGAGTACCTTTTTAAATATGACATGTAGGGAAGATAATTCCAATTTATAATTTGTATTTATTTAGCCTATACATGTGTTTGAACTTGGTTGGTTTCTACTAAGCTTTAATTTCTTAGACTAGCCTGCTTATATACGTTTATTATATAGCCTACTTATACAATATTTACTAAGGTCTACGGTGGTGGTTGTTCGTCACCCAAACAGCATACAATTGATGTTTTGTCCACCTAACTTTTCGCGCGACTATAAAAACATGTACTCCTCTGTTTACCTAAACATTGGTGAAGTGGCCTGGCTTGCCTTATAGATTACTAAAATCGTATTCATCCCAAAAAATCTTATGACTGAAATGTTCATTATCCCTTTATAAAGTTAAGCGTCTATCCTAAACAGCAGCTTTTATCTTTAAATACTTTCTCCAGCTCTCATTTCCTCTCCGTTCCCTTTTGTGCTTTGTTATTCTAGCATGGCACGTGCATAAGGTTAGGATAAACACACACACACACGCACACACGCACACACACGCAAGCACGCGCGCGCACACACACACATTCATGATCTGAACCTAAATCAAAATGCTGCAATAAGTATGGAATAGTATACAAGAAGAACCAGCATTCCATGTACTCTAACGTGTTGCAAAGGGTCCATATGTTCTTGTGTGAATAGATTGTTTTGTATCTTGCACAGCTCTGTCTTGGTCAAGCGTCAAGCGTTTTCAAGCGCCCCAAATAATAGAGTGAACATTCTAAGCTACTTCAGCTTTTCTTTGTCATATCTACGGGCTGTCATACAGGTTGTGTTGAATTCGTGATGCCACTTATCGATGCAGACCCATTGAGGTTGGCACGTGGGCAGTTATCATTCCCACAGAGGGACGCAATTGAATGCGAATAAGCCTAATACAAAGGCTGGTGAGCTGTCAAGACTCTTTTTTGAGAGGAAGGGGGGGGGGGGGGGGGTCCGCATCTAATTTGTCTTTTTTTAACGCTGTCTTATCCAGAAAATTCCAGAGACAATGCAGTGTCTGCTATACATGGTATGTATGTACTATGTATGCATTTCAAATGGTTTGGCTATATCACAACAAAGTGTTTCCGATGTGGCTCCCTCAGCCCCAATCACACACAGCTCTTTATTATCTCACTGCCCCTCTAACTTCTCTTGCACTCTATTTTCTACCCATTCATTTTTACAATCTCTCCTTCCCAAGAGAGTAGACACATCGCAAATCCTGGAGATCCTTTCTGTCTGCCTCTCACACAGCAAAATATGACCGAGGCATGCTAGCGACTCTCGGGCTTTCAGCAGGTGACATGCTAAGCAGCCTTCGGTGCAGTGGTGATATGTGCACACACACGCGCACACACCGTTTTGGTTTGCATCAGACATTGTCGCTTTTCGGTTATAATAGTTGAGATGGGAGAATGGTGTGTGGCTAACCTAGGAGACTGTTTCTTACAGTTGTCAATTATCTGATGTATGCAGGCAAAGCATCTATCGTCAATGTAGGCTATTGCTTTCCAGTTTGACAGTCATCCCTAACCTACAACGCATATCAGAGCTAGGACCAAATTAAGACTTCAACAGCGTGACAAACTAAACATTCAAATACAAATAAAAAAAAATACTATTTTGCAATCATTCTTCATGTTAGAATATTCCTATAGGACACACTGCATTATCCGAGTTTTTCAAAGGTGCTATTCCATCAAAGGCAAATAATGCACTGCAATCTGATACCGTAAAAGGATGCCCATCATGATAAACCTCTATTTTTACATTTTTATTTGATCCGTACTTTGATTGGACACACTATCTTGATATTTTTAAACTTTAAGTATTGTCATATAGATACATTAATTGCATAGAACATTGTTCTAGTCTTTATACATTAACTTTATAAACTCAAACTCACACTTCTGCATTCACTAAAATTGTATAATATTCATGTTACTTCAATAAACACATTATGTAATCAATGAAGCGGGTTAGCTGTATGTGGACTGGGGCCCTCGGAGCTGTTGGCACAGAACGCTTGAATACTAAGAGTGAGGGATTGTCCATTTCTTTACAGAGAATCAACAATGGAATTATCATGACAAAGAGCACCAGGATAGGCTAAAAGGTTTATTCTAAAACTACAACATTTCCCTTTGGAGGAAACGGAACGTTCTAGTGACCATGTATAAGAGGCGAAATGTTTTGGTGGGTAAAGTGAAAGGGGAAAAAGCAAACCTGGAGAACCTCAGCGATCCATACTACAGTTGTTAGTATTGATCAAATGTCACCTCTTTGAACGCAGGCGTTAGGAAGTTTCCCCATTTATCAGAAATCATTTAAAAATGCAACTTCATAAATGACCACAATGCCAATCCTATCTTAAATATTTTAAATGTTTGTTTTCATTACAATAATTGACATATAGTGAAATACCCAGCCCACTCAGTTTCAACATAGATACAACAAGATAACTACAGTAATGCTGGTTGGCCAATTGCATGGTCGACTGTATATGGATCAGAATAAGAAGTGTTTAGAAATGTATCATAACACATGTCTTTCAGTACATGTTAGCTCATTTATAATTTTGAGTTTGACCAGTATAGGCCAAGGTAGTGTTGCGTTCCATGTACCCCTCACTCCAGTCAAAGTGTTTTGTCGTTATGTCGTTCGCCAAGTTTGTTGTAAAAACATATGTAAAAAATAAAATAAAAGAGCTGACCTACATTCATTAGGCTACACACATAGACCTTCATTACAAAATGCATGCAAAAATACAGGCTAAATGTATATTTATATTAGTATATCTGTCATGTAGTTGGACCTGCTCATGTTATCCCAACCCAACACATAGCTGGTTTCACATATTCAATGTCAAATCACTAAATCCAAGCAAATCATGCACATTCCTTTCAAATATAAAAAATATGCCTATGCTCAAAAACAGAAAATACAAGTAACACAGGTATTTGTGTGCTTTATTGTTGTAAAATGAATGTTACTATACTGTCTCCGGCTCTTCTCTCGTCGTATTTACCTAGCTCCCTCTCCCCACACTATCATGGGACACAGTATCATCATATTCGGCTAAATCTCAGCTTCGCATAAAGAATTTTATTTTTCTGATGCGAAAACATCCTATTTCATAATTGTAGTCATAATGTATTAACCTTGTTTACCCTACAATGTATGCATGCATTCTTAACGTGTTTCACCTATCGGTTTGTTTTAAGGCTGTTGGCAAAACTGTTTAGAGACATAGTAAAAAAGTTTATTTTATGTTATATGGGTTGTGTGATTCTGCCATAGTGTACAACAAGGGTTTAAAAAGTAAGTAACAACCATGAGAGTAGTTGCATCCGCGTGCTATGTGTTAAATAGTATAAATAAGTAAACGGTAGACTAAAGAAGCATTTTCCGCGTCGAGGACTATAGTTAAAATGAATGAATTTGCTTTCAAATAATTAATTACGCATTCATATGGTTACTAACGTTGTCCCTTCCATTACTGAATCGGACATACATTCCTCGTCTTCTGTATTTCTAAACAAGGATTCGACATTGTCTGTAATAGGCTGTTCATTCACTTACTAAAGTATCTCAAACTCAGCCAATCTCTCTGTGCATCCTCGCTACGCTAGGCTACTGTCGAAAGTAACAATAAGTTCAAATAAATAAAATATCTTCACATTGGCGATTATTGTCTTTCAGTATAAAAACGATATCACATTAAAATTTGAAATGTGTGCTATGTGAAAAAATATCTAAAACAAAAAAAGAACTGACAAAATGCAGGAAAGTGCGCATCGCCTGCTGCGGAGCTGGTGTCTGCTTCAGTATTAACTTTCGCTGTCTTCTTTCTAATCAAACTCTTACTTTCCGCTGTACTTAATTCCATATTTTCAATTCCTGATCATTACTTTCCTCTTTTTCTTCTTCCATCTATCCATCCATCCCTCCCTCCCTCCTCTTTCTCCCTCCCTCCCTCTCTCTCTCTCCCGAGCTCTCTCCTTTGCTGAATCTTATTGATCCAGAAGGTGGCTAATTAGCCCTTCCCGTCGTGCCTGTGTAATGAAGCACATGCGCACTGAATTAATCACAGCCATTTTTTGCAGGAAACTAATTAGCAGGAATAAAGATCCAAAGAGTTTTTTTCTTTTCAATCATCAGATCTCACTTTCACCTCTTCCTCGCTCCCTCCAACACAAGACTCATCGCCTGCTTTGCATCCAAATTATTTTTATATTGCCTTTACAACTAATACTTGGTTTTTTACACTCCGCAACAACAATGATCTTTCTTTTGCCATCCTAAACGCAACTGACCAAAAGGGACTGCCTTGATGGGATCTTTAGCCAAATCGTCTCTATACTGGATTAAAAAGCGAGGATCACAAAGCGGCAGCAAGAAATTGTAAGTTTAAACTTTGCGTTTCTCTCTTTTCCTCTCTGTGTTTTTACGATTAGATTATTTTCACTTTTTGTACTAGGCTTTACCGAGTCGCTTTCTTATCCCTCCTATGCGTAACGGTATTCGAATATTCTCATACTATGAGAAATGACAGGCGATCACAGTATATTCATGCATGTAGTTTAGTTTATTCTCGATTTTATTCGTATCGTTACCTGTGTTTACATCTGCGTTCGTCCTCGTTCTCCTCATGACTGGAAGAAAAGAAATGGGCAAGACAGCGATTCCTCTCCAAGCAGTAGACCACAAAAACATGGATTTAACACAGATTTGTACATTTCGATGGAACGACAGAAGTCAGGGAGGGATTTTGGGTGTCAAGAAACATGTTTTAGGGACAATTGCGAAATGAAAGGGTTGTGTTCAGCAGACGAAAGATAACGGGAGTAGCACTTGAGCGCTGCCAGGAAAGGCGCACGTAGTCCAGCCTGTGGGTCCGTGTAGGTCCGGCGAAGGGGAAACATCGCCCGTCCTCTTGTTTTGACATATATGCCACTTGGCCGGTCCGCTGTTTTCAGCACCGTCATGGGCTTATAAAATCCTTTATGATAAGCACAATTTTCACTCTTCGAGTCGTCTCTGAAATGTGTATTTCCCTCCGCCCCGATTTAGGCTACGTCTCAGTTCCTCTAGTTTTCTCTCTCTCTCTCCCCACTTTGTCCATCTTTTATTTTATTTTACGTTCCTGTTTGCTTCTTTGAAGCGTAGTTAAAGTCGATTCTTGTTGATTCCCTGACGGAGTCACATGCAAATCGATCGGCATGTGTGTGTGTGTTTTGTGAGTGTGGTGTGTTTGGAAACGGAGCCCCGGGTCTCCTTCATGACAAGAGCGGATCAGACCTCGGGTACGGCAGAGCCCTTAGCCGAGGCTGAGTTTGTTCTAAGGGCTGGTGATAATAAGGCATTGCGATCCTAGAATGGGGTTTAGGGTAGATAACTATAACGACTGGTTACATGTGTATGGATTTTCATACAATAGCAAGGATCTGGAATAAATATGTTACAATTTGACTTGCCTGTTTAGAAAACAATCACGATTGGCTGCAAGACAACAAACATTATTAATGGAACTTAATATCCATTGGTAAGCTTAGGCTACATTTACCTCTCATTCATTTAAAAAGAACTAGGCTACGTAAAGATATGTTCTACGTGATTCAAGTAATGTGTTACAAACTAGCCTGAGCAAACAGCAACAAATAGGCTAAATCAACTTTTAGTGCATGGTTGTCAAAAAACAACAACAATGCCGCGATAGACGCCTGATTGAATAGAAAATAGGGGTACGATTACTGCATTTCATAAGGTATCTGCATTAACCCTGTTCTTCACTGAGAAAGCTAAAATAAAGCAGTAGTAGTAAAGCAACGCGGGCCAAATAGGCTTCAGAATATCGCTAGTCCTTTTGAGAGACGGACAGATAGACAGGAAAAAGCGGAAATGCTATCGACCTCGACGCTTAGGACCCAGAAAGCAGCGCAAGGAGATACAAAAAAGTATACAAAACACTAAACACATAGGCAAAATGAAAGTCGGAGGCAGGGTAAAAGAACGAGGCAGCCCAACGAGTTTTCGCGACGAGAGACGGGAACGAAAAACGTTTTGCTAGTTGCTGAGGCAGGGATGTGCAGGGTTGGGGTAGAAAGAGAGGGGGAGGTTGAGAGGCTGGGGGTCAGACGGCAAGAAACAGGGGAGCAGGGGTCACCGAGTGAGTGTAAGAGAGATAAAAAAAGAAAGAAGGAAAACCCCACACAAACAGCGGAGGGAAGGCAGTGAGAGAATCAGACTGGGGGAGAGTAGTTGGGTAGGGGGGTTATGTTTAGGGGTCACACAAAGCAGAGCCCAGATATTGTGGGGGTCAGCAACTGCTAGATAAAGAATATGCCTCAGTTTAGTGAACGGGAAGTATGCACACAAAGCGCTATCCGACAGTGGCCTTTTACTCGGACGTAGAAAAAAAAAAAAGTAGGTTTAGATAAATCGACTAGGGGAAAGCAAAACGAGGAGGAGGAGGGGGGGGTGGGGGTGGAGGAGGATAGAAGGGGTCAGATAGCCATGGGCCATAAAGAAGAAATCAGGGAAGAGGTCAGAAAAACAGATAGGAAAGACCTTAAAGACGTGTCTCAACTAGTAGGACCACTAGCTTTTAGCATATATCACTCAGACTAGCAGTCATGTTCACCATAGCAGAGGACATGCCTGCATGACTGTTTGTTTTGTTAAATTTTTTTACATAACATAAGAAGTACAATGTCATCTCATAAGTCATATGCATTGTTGACTGGAGACCATTGTTGTTAAGTAAAGTAAAAAATATGTCTTTACTGTTCCATGCATATTTTTGTTACGTATCTCTGCCTAATACATATTTTGGGATAATTACAGACAAGGCTGAGCGAAATGAACATAGCCTAGTACAGGTGCTCTAGTACAGGACTGTCTCTCATCATCTCCCTCTCCCTCCTCTCTCACTGTCTGTCCTTCTCCGTTACAAAACAAAGACTGTAAAGGCTGTGTGTCAGACCACTTGCTCTCACAAGACTCCTGGATCCGATAGCATGAGAAAGCTTTTGTAGAAATTTTACATTTGAATTTTAAAAGTGATATGCTGTGAATGCTGCAGTTAAGGATGATTTTGAAGCATTTTTGTTACCATTCATTGTATAATTTGGTTACTATAATATATATGTTGATCTTCAACGCTATTCACGGTACCAGATATGCTTTGATGGAGATTGATAGATGATGATTTTTTGAGGTTGCAGACTATGAGAATCACATAAGGTATATTGTACATGTTTGGTTTTGTATGGTGTGTGTGTGTGTGTGTGTTTTTGGCTTTGCTTAGTGTATGACTGAGTGTGATGTGTATCTTGTTTAAGGGCATTGTGGGTTGTGTAGTTTGGTGTCATGAGGGAGTATGTTTTTACCATACATTGAGTTCACTGAAGATGAGGGTAAATACAGCACTGTGTAAATCGTAAACTCATTAGCACAGGCCAGGGATGTGTTTTTGATTCACTAATCCTTGACAGGAGGTGGAGAGACTCATAGCATGATCCCCTATTTGCATATTTTGCAATTATTATCTTCATATTTTTTACATATCACATAACATTTTTATTTTTGATAATCAGATACGTTTTGATGTTTTTTTAAACCTTTTCCAAAATCTTTGTGTACGTATTTAGCAAAAATATTTTTTTGTCATAGAGAATATCAGTTTACAGTTTTTTTAAGTCGTATAGTGTCCTCACTAAAGAAGAATGTTTTGTCTGTTCTATTGTATAAAAAATATCGATGGTGAAATGGAACAGAGACCTAGACATAGTAATAGCAAACACATTAATGTCCTTGCCTTGTTGTCATAGCCATCGTTCCTAACAACATTAGCACGGAGTGTTCAGTATGTTAAGGGGCTGGTTGGACTGCATCTCCTGTTTCAGTGGGGATGTGTGGTAGTCACCCTGGTCTCCACTGTCCCTCCCTTACCCCTGTGATACTACCTACATTATCACTGTCTGCCCCCTCAGTCCTCACTTCATAAGCATATTTGATGACTAATGACTCTTGAGTGGCCATATCCCTTTAGAGGATTTGATTGGATGGAAATGTGAATGGTGGTGTGTAGGACCGGTGTTGAGATGAAGAGGATAGTGCTTGTCGCTGATGGACATGGTTACTTGGTTACGGGGCAGCATAGTGGAGGGGGAGACAGCGCCCCTGGTCGTCTACTACCCCCCTCCCTCACCCTCCACCGTCTCTATCCCTCCCTCTGCCCTCTCTCTCTCTCTCTCTCTCTCTCTCTCTCTCTCTCTCTCTCTCTCTCTCTCTCTCTCTCTCTCTCTCTCTCTCTCTCTCTCTCACTCTCTCGCTTGATCCCTCCCTCGTCTGAGCACTGGCACCCCAGGGAAGCCCACCTCCATGTGCCCAGTCAGAGGGAGCCCTCTCTGGGCCGACCGAGGACCGCTAAGGGGCAGGCAATGCATGGGCTAGCACGGTTTATGCACATCTGAGGCCTGTCCGCCAACGGAAGTCTAACATAACAGTATCTCTCCAACATTTTATATGTATACCTGTTGAGGTATTCATTACTGTAATATAGATAATGGAATTATAGTTACAGAAATGTGTGATCATATTAAAATCAAATTATAGTAAATTAAAGAAATAACAAAATATTTACATATTATAATTATTTTGATTAAAAGAATAAAGATTGTCATATTTGTAATATTATTCTGCTCTGTAACTGCTCAACATAATGTATCTGTAAACTGTAGTATTTTTTAAATACGTAAACTGTAGTATTTGATACATTTTAGTAGTATTTTGTCTTTCCTTTGTGGAAGCTACCGACATTATATGTCAAGAGTTTTCTATTGATTCCAGAGTAAGGGAAAAAGACAAAAATAGAGAGACGGCAAACGACTAACACCATTCGCTGTAGGGCTGTTTTGAAATGAGTCAAGCAGCCACCGTGGCTCTGATTCCAGATGATGGTTTTGAATATGCACGCTTGTGCTGCCAGGACCTGTTCTTCCAGTTGTCCTGCAGCCCAGGCCACTGGCGAACGTGTCAGCTGTGTCATCAAGCAGCAGGCAGGAGGGAGAGGGGGCCCTGGGCTGTGAAAGAGGACGGAAGCTTGGAGATGGCAGCGATACTCAGGTGTGTGTGCGTGGGTTTGTGTATGTCTGTGTGAAAGACAGAGATAGAGTGTGTGTGTGTGCGTGTACAGTACTCTACCTGGTCTCAGCTCTCAGCAGCCCCCAAATGCCACGAGGGCTCTTCCCTGCCAGCAGAAAGCATTTTTTTTTTTACATTTCCCCTCCCTGTCCTCTTTCAGAGCTCTTGTTCTGGCTGTCGTTCTTTTATCTCCTTGAAGTGAAGTTGGCAGGAATTTCTGTGGTTTGCTGTTTCACAATATGTTATCGTGTTAACAATCTCTAAATCATAGTGATAGGATAGATTTACGATTGTGTGTTTGTGTGTGTGTGTGTGTGTGTACACTTCTTTAAATTATATTTTTTCTAGGTTGGGGTATGCTGTCTCAAGCCCTCACACCAAGGGAATATTGGACATTTAAAAGGATATTTTAATCTCGTTCATTGCCACTGCCACCTGGGACAAATCTTCCAAACAGAAAACAAAGCAGCCATAATTTTTGTACAAATGGCTCAACGGGGGGTTGGAAAGGGGATAAACAGATAAACATAGTTTTGGCTTTGAGAAGGGAGGAGACAGCATGGCCTAAGACCTGTTATCTTTGTGTCAGTTGAATTCCCCATTTTGAGTGGGAACACCTCTCTGGATGTAATTACTATGTAAGACAGGTAGGCCTGCAGCATCACGCTGAAACAAAAGTTTCTATTCATCAGTGTGGAGTGATGTAGTACGAGTAGATTTGCATACAGCAGAAGTGGATATGCATGTTTTGTGGCCAGTGTGTTCTGCAGTGACAGTGTCGAGTCAAGGATCGCAGGATCGTGGTATATACCAGCCGCTAGAGGAGTTGTAGCATCGCAGGTGTGTGTGTGTGTGTGTGTAGCAGTAGGCGCCGGTGCTCACTGGGCAGACAGGCAGTGGCGTGCGTACGCACACACACATGCATGCGGACAAGACGGCGGCGTCGTGGAGTGCAACGGGGGCTAGCCGCGTTGAACCGTGCAGCACCCCAGCTCCCCTCCTCTCTGTTCCCCCCCCCCTCCCCCCCCACACACACACACACACATCCCACACCACCGCCACCTCCCTCTCCCCCCCTGCCCGCCAGTCCAGCTCTTCTCCTGGACCCCGGAGGCCAGCATTCCACCCTCCTCGCTGGCGCTTATCATCACAAAGGACAGAATGCATAAAACATGGAGGACACACAGACCGAGGCAGGCCAGGTCGCCTTTCTCTCCCAACACTGAGCCCTGGAACAATACATGGGGCCCTCTGGCCTGTGACTCTGACGACGCGCGCTCGCCGCCTTTTCATCGTCCTCCTCCCTCTCTTTGTCGAGCTTCTTCCTCTTCCTCGGCGTCCCTGTGCTCCATGGAGCGATCACGCTCCACATATTGTAATGTTTGCTACGGCGTGTCTATCAGTAATATGCTTTTATCAGTGTTAGTGAAATGTGCATTATGTAACTGAAACAGCGATATTAAAAATGCACGGAGTGAGACTCGAGTATGTGTGTGTGTGTGTGTGTCAAGTTAAGGACTAGAGATCCATACTTTGTCCATGCAGCTTTTTCTTTATTAATAACACATTTAGGATACAGTATATTTTTCTAAAGGTAAGCAAAGATAATCAAACTAAACAAAAAACAATTTGATAAATTTATATATTTTTTGTAGTATTTAGTTTTTATATTTTTGTGTAATTTAATTAAAATACATTTCAGTATTTTACCTTGCTCATACATATGTTATGGGTAGATTATTTGCGCTTAAATAAAATAAAGCACTGCAATGCGATCCTAAGAAATGAATCCTGTTGAAGCCGTCAAGTCAGGTGACATAGAACATCAGCCATCAGCCGATCTCATTTTTCCCTTTGACATTTTCTGGCCAGCTCACCACACAATTAATTATCAAGGTCTGCATTACCTGTGTGTGTACGCATTATAGGCTAGTATCCTTTCCGTTTGTGTGTGTGTGAGCCTGCTAGCGTCTCAGATGCAGCGTTAGCTTCTATTTGTTGGTCAGTGGGCCGGGGCCGGGGCAGGGGCAGGGGCAGAGGCTGGGACCGGGGCCGGGGCTGGGGCTGGGGCAGAGGCTGGGGCTGGGAGTGAGGACACATAAAGAGCTGTGTGATAGTCTGAGTCTGAGGGAGACTCTGCTGCCCCTTCTGTAGTCAACAGTCTCCAAATGTCTCCCAATATTTAGGCAGATCATTTTTTTTCTGGAATGTTTTTGTGTATGTGTATTTTCTTAGAGTTGACAGCGGTTTAATCCTTGTTTTGTTTATTACATATTTAATATTTTACTCAAATGAATACATTTATCTTCTTTTCATAAAATGTAATATGTCGATGTTATTTGATACATTTTATATATATTTAGTTTTGTTTGCGTTCTGTGTCATTTGGGGACTTTTGAGTGAGAATTGGGGCGCTTTTACGGTACAGTTTCTGTGTGATGCGGTGGTCCTGCTCTAGCAGTGGTTGTGTGTCTGGGTCCTGGTTCTGTGATGCGCTGTGTGTGTGTGTGTGTGTGTGTGTGTGTGTGTGCATGCTGGGCTGTAGGAATGCAGCTTGGGGATGTGTAGGACCCCAGCAGGCCTATGGCACTTCCTCTCTGTGTACCTCACAGCTTATCCTCCTCAGGATTAGAGAGAGAAGAAAAGAAAAGAAGGATTGGTAGAGCTCTACTCTACCTCTCTTGCCCCCTCTCTTTTCCTCGTTCAGTGCAAAAAAAAAAGAAGACATCGAACAAAAAGCGTGATTCACTTGCAAATGTGCGGCTGCTGTCCCCATGGGGCGGAGAATGAGAGCGAGAGAGCGATCGAGAGAGTGACAAACTGTTAGATGGAGGGTGCGATGGCAGTAACTGTTCTCCCTAACCCCCTATATCCTAGAATACGGGACCGAGTCACCACCATAAGCCTAATGTGACTCTAGCATCGACTATTTCGGTCTGACACTGAGGAAAACACTACTCTGGAGCTATTCACATCCCTACAATCTCATGGGCTTAGAGTATGCACGTGACAAGAGTGTGGGTGTGTCAGTGTGTGTGTGTGTGTGACAGCCGCTATGGTCAGTGTATTATTTGTGACCTATTTGTCTCTCTGGGTCCTTCTGAGGTGGTTTGTCGTTGTTCCCCCCGGTGCCCTAGGCGACGGCTGTGCTGGCTCGGCAGTGAAGGGGTTAAGAAGCAGGGATAGCCCTCTTTGTCTCTGCGGCCCTCTTTGCCATTGTTGTGGTGGAATTGAGCTGGTGGCACCTCACTTGACCACAGCAAAGCAATAAAATGGCCTCTAAGTGCTGCAGCCTCCCTAGCTCTCTGATGGCAGCCCTCCGCTGGGCTTTTGCCGCGCACACACACACACACACACACTCTTGCACACACGTATACACACACACACTGTCACACACACACAACTGCATTCTCACACACACACACACACGCGCACACACACACTCGTCTTTTTCTACTGATAAATGTTACCTGTTAATATGAATCCTTTTTATAACAGCATAAGAATCATTTAAATGTTTAGTTATTTGCAAGTAGTCTGCACTGTAATAGATGTTTCACTATGCACACTGAAGCATGAAATTCATGTAATATTCATAAACATTTGAGGACTGGTATTTTGGGGTATTTTTTGTGGTTTTCTATCTTAAATCCTTTATTACATTACCACTCACGTAATCTATCCCCATAACCACTTACTATTTTTAGCTGTATTTATAGGTTTGAAAAGATTATATAAACGTGAGTGCTGTAGTCTATATTACAAAGATTATAAAAAATCTACAAATGTGTTAGTAGTTTTTTTCAATAGACCGTAGCCACCGTGTGTGCTTGTGTGTGTGTGTTTACGTGTGTGTGCGTGTGTCTAAATGTCAAGGCCAATGTTGGCTCCCTCTTTGCGTGTGTTCAGATATTAGGTCGTTGAGATCTGGTGTGCAGCCATTTTGGTGGCTTCTAAGGAACTCCGCTAATAGAATGCTTGAGGAAATTATTCCATTTCAGTTTTAGCTCACATGTTTGGAAAGACACCTAGCATCTTGAAAAAAAAAGAAAAAACTATTAGAAGAAAACGTATAAATCTCAACGATGGAATATGCACTCATGTTTTTGTTGTTTAATCAGCACTGTTGATGGCAATGGCAGCCCTGGTCGAAAGTAATAACACAGTAATGTTATCATTAAGGGTGGGTTATTATTCTACATATGCTGGCAGTGGTGCTGTTTTTTTTTATCGCACAGATTATTGTTTATGCCAAAGTGTTGTCCTATGCAGACATTATAATTAGAAAAATAAGAATTAAAGGATAAGTCTCTGTCGCCGTCTCATCTCATCAAATGAGCATCTAGATGTGTAACTGGGGCTGTCAAAGGCCTGAGAAGAGGCTTTTGATTGGTCTGGGAGGGGGTGGGGGGGGGGGGGGGGGTTAATAGGCACTGTCCTCTCCACCCCTCTTCCCCACCCCCTCCTGGGTGTAACCTGTTTCTGCCAGGTGTCCTACAGACTGCACCGGGCTGCAATTAAATCAACACTTCCTCAAAGCCACATCATTACACCTCCACATCGTCAGCTGAAGGGCGTCTGTCTGTCCTGTGTTTGCCCCCTCCTCCTCCTCCTCCTCCCTCCCCCCATCCCTCTCCTCCTCCCCCGCCATCTCTCACTCTCCCTGTCTCACTGTACCTAAAACAAATGCGCTCTCTCTCGTTTTCCCTGTGTTAAATGAACAAACAAGAGGACCTCAGAGTCTCATAATAAATTGATTAGAGAGAGGCAGAGTCCCACACAACAGCAGCGAGTACTGAAGCCGTGTGTCTATGTTTGGCCCGAGGAGGGTGAGACCTAACCTCAGACATGCGTACATAAGCACAGAAAGACCCACACACACACACATGCTAAGCTAATGGACCTTCTGCGTCGGTGCATTTTCTGTGTCCTGGCTAGCCACGCTCTGGTCACCGTACGGGGGCTCTATGTAACCGCATCAGCGTCCAGCCCTTTACATATTCAGTGAGTCTCGCCGCCATGATTGTTTGGTTTCCATTTGAAGGTTCAGCGCCCCCTACACGGGGCTGTCGCCGGGAGGGGAGGGGGCTGGGGGTTTGAGGGGGCAGGTCTCAGGGGACTGGCGCGGGGGTAGACGCCCCTGACAGACCGGTGACCTCGGCTTTGTGACGTCACAGAGCCCGTCTGGCCGCCATGAAATTCATTTTCCCTTCTGTTTTCCAAATGAAGATCTATGGAGCCCTGGCTAGAATAATAGGCTAGCTGTGATATACGAAGGCATACCACGCTCGGAAATTTTCTGACACTCCCCATTCAGACAAAAAACGAACACAAAGGTCCATTTGTAGAAGTGATCCGAATACAACACATGGTCTATGCGTGTGTATGTGTTCATCTTTGGGTGGATGAATGACTAAGTGTGAATGGTTCTCCCTTTATTGTGTTTTTCAAATAAAATGCTTTTTTTTCTCTCTCTTTCCAGCAGACAGGACAAACAAGACTTTTTGTTTGAGGCAGGTCGAAACAAATAACTGGGAAGTATTGTTGTGTGAAGCTATGACTCCTGGCGTGGTCTGACCACATTGAGGAGGTCACGCGGAGGTTAGAGCAGGGCTGGGTGCTCACTGCCAGCATTCTTTCCCTGGTTAATTGTCAGGTGCACTGCTTTTGTGTTGAAACTCGTTCTTTTACGTCTCCTTTCTCTATTTGTTTCTCTCTCTCTCTCTCTCTCGCTCTCTCTCTCTCTCTCTCTCTCTCTCTCTCTCTCTCTCTCTCTCTCTCTCTCTCTCTCTCTCTCTCTCTCTCTCTGTCTTACTCTGGTAGAAGGAGATGTCTTCAGGCAATGTTTAAGCAGGGTTTCCTTTGGTGTAATCCATAATCACCTGCGGTTGGTGAAAATCAAAAAAAAAATGCCACACAGCTCTGGCTTGCTAATTTGTGTAGCCTCTGTGCTGAAGCTTCGTGTGGTTTAAGTAGCACAGGCCGTGTGTGGGTGGAGAGGTGCAGGAAGGACAGTGGATAGAAGTGGGCCTTGTTGTTATGAGCCCTGGACGTGAGCCAGCCAGGTGTTCAGTCATGTTGGGTCCTGCCTCTTTGGGGAACAACAGACCACAAGCCAGTTTGAGCCAAGCCCTCAATGCTACGATTAGCATTAGCTTACTATTATCTTCCTCTGGCAGAACCAGGGTCCTCTCAGAATCTTTAACTCTCACCCCGGAGAAGGGGGGGGGGGGACAGGAAGTGCCCCCCTGTATGGTTGTCCTGTCCTGTGTTGATTAGCAGACCTCCGAGGCTCTGGCTCTCGTCGTCTCTCAGCAGCATGGCCAGAGTGTAGGTGACACAGTCTTTGTTTATACTGGAGAGAATAAAGGGAGGGAGGGAGGGGGAAAGGACGGGGGGGAGGGGGCACAGACAGCAGTCTCATCACTTCCTTCCGTTCTTCAGTTTTTGTCATGAATCACCATTGTCATAACAACAGTACGGTCAGAAAAGGAAGTGTAAAACAGGTTGTAATGTGCCCTGTACACACAGACAATGTTCAGAGTGAAAAAACAACATTGGTTTAACAGTGAAAAGAATGTACAATATGTGCTTGTGATTTCCTCTTGAATGTAAAGCGTAGTATAAATGTGGGCTGACGGAGTGGGATCACCTCTAATCTCTGCCTGCTCTGCCAAATCCCTCCTATCTGCTCTGTCCTTCTCTCTGGACGTCAGGGCACATGAAACAAGCCTGTGTGTTCTCACCCTGATCAGCAGAGAACACACATTTCTCACACTCTGCAGACCCCTGGCTTCCTCAGGACAATCCCTGTGTGTGTGTGTGTGTGTGTGTGTGTGTGGACGTATGTGCACGTGTGCGTTCTCCTTTTCCTTCTCAGATCGATGGGTAGTAAAGCTATCCCAGTGTGCCAGCTGCATGGCCCATGTTTACCCCAGTCCAATGGCCCGGATTGTTCTTTCCTGTGTCTAGTGGCTGTTATTATGGGTTTTTAACAGGAAACCTTGCTGCGCTGTTTCACAATGTGTCTTGAAACAGGAACTGAGGACCATGGGATCCCGTTCAAGGCTCTCCGACATGGGTGCCAGCCCACAGCACGAGCGGGCACGAGGCAGAGGAAGGGAGTGGGTGGGGGGGTGGGTGGGGGGGGTACCCCCAACATAAGTGGGCCCCTGAGACTCCCTAGAGGGGGCAGAGGTGTGGTGAGCGTCTGTTTTGGGCATGGCTTGTGTCAGTGTGTTTAGCGCTCGCCTGTGAGGGCATTTATATGCAAATGATAAACAACCAATGGGGTTGCTAATTACAACAGGGCCATTGTGTGTGTGCCAGGCAGAAAGAGGCGGGGAGTTTCTGCACACCCGGCCTGGACTTCCCCTGCTTGTTTACTCATTGTCTTTCCTTATTACCCCCTCATTGACACTCCCTCTTTGTGTTGAGGTGCTGTTTGCCTGCATGCTGGCTCCTCCCCACGTGAGGGCCTGGAGTTAATGGAGTAGATTAAAGGAGGCAGTCCTCTGTCCTGTTTACCTCCTCCATCATCTGAAGGTGCTCTCTGCCTGGCTGTCGTCCCTGCAGGACCCGTGTCTCACAATCCAGCCAGGGAGAAATCAGTCTCTCAGCTCTCAACTCCTTATAAAACCAATGCTGTGCTAATTACTCTCGGTTTTTAAAAAATGCATTTAGGTCAGGTTTTTAATGCCATGCAAATTTATGAGCGTACAAGAGCAAATATTAACTTGTAGTGCCCCTGATAGTCATTGGCTGGGGACAAAGGTACATTTCTCCTAACTGACAAATGCAAAGGTTTCTCATTGTGCTCCAGAATTGCCTTTTTGGTCTCTGTTGTCAGGGGCTGGCAGACAGGAACACAATGGGACTGAGAGCTTACTCACCCAGCAAAGACTCCTACTAGAGCCCAGGCTGTGTCGGGCCTAGAGGTCAGACACCAAGATATGACTATCTTTCTGATGTGACTGTAACTGTAACTACTACTGTATATAAGCTCCACAATTATATATCATCACTGATTATGTGAATAAATACAGTACACAACACGCTGTTTATATATATTTTTCAAGATGTGTAAACAAATATTCCATGTATATTTTCAGTTTAGCTAGCCATCCTTCCCTCGGTTACCTCAATACCCCTGTATTCCTGTCAGAAAAGAGAAGTGAGAAGCATTGTGGTTCAGAGCAGCTCCTTTGAAGGTGGTGTTTGTCTGGTGAGGGCAAACCCCTGCTGACCCCAAGCCCTCCACCTAAGACCAGAGGAGTCAGAGCCACACCAGGCCAGGTCAGGCCTGGGCATAGGCCAGTCTCCAGGTTTCGACGCAGACCTCAGACTGGCTGTCCGACATTGTGACCAGAGTACGAGACACACAGACGGACCACAGAATGAGCCTCCTTGTGGATTGTGAAGTGTCTCCCGCTCTCTGAAATGACAAGCGGTGCTGCAGGTAATTAGCATTGATAGAATTATGAAAGGAGCAAGGGATGCACACAGCAAGTACGTACATCACATCCAGAGACAAGGAGAGGGAGGGGGGGGGGGGGGGGGGGGGGGGGGGGGGGGCGGTGTTGCACAGGGAGGTATTCCTGGTCTTGTGATGGGAGGATATGGACTAAGACAGAGTTTGAACTGGCCAGATCCCCATGTTTTGAAGACAAAGGTTGACCTCTCCAAAGGAGCTGGATTGACTACAGCTCTCGTACTGTTGTTATTGTCTCTGTTGACTTCCCAGATGCACAGGTCGCCCTCTGCAGCCAGTTCCCTTGCAATTAAAAACTAATTAGTTGTGGTGCCTCCTTCGTT
>NC_090062.1:2624235-2669235 GCF_038355195.1 Osmerus mordax
TGTCTGTCTGCCTGTGGAGCGCTAGTGCGCGTTGGCGGAGGTGAGAGGAGGGATCGTGGGCCAGCTCCCAAGCCTCCGCTCTCGCTGACCCTGGCCAGACAGGCAGGATGGGTGGAGCCAAGGGGCAGAGTCAGGCTCTGGCCTCCGCTTCCAGGCAGGAGTTGGCGGGTGGGGGAATGGGTGGAGCATGGGGGGGCTAGCTGGCTACCTTCCTTGTCTCGGGGGCCGGTGCGATCTACGGTAATTGAGATTGATTGGATGTTATTTTTCCTCTTGCAAATGTAGTCCATTAGCTTGGCACATGCATAATCAGTTTAGAGCGCAGTTAGCCGAATGTAATCATGTTCCTCGGTGTCTGCTCGCACAAAATCCACTCCAGATGCAGCTCGGCCGCTGAGAGAGAGGAAGAAAGTGCCGTCACTATCACATGGGGAATCTCTACCCAAGAAACCCTGACACCCCCTCCCTCTGTCCTGGTCCCGCTCTATTACACATTCACGCACACACACACACGCGCAAACGTAACCATTTTAAACACTCGTTCGCTAACATAGACGCACACAGACGGCCTCCCTCACCATAAGAACGAGGCTCCAGGTCCCATGTTCTGCTCTCGTAGCTGTACTAACACAGTGTTGAGAGCAGCTTAGGCCCAGCCCCAGCCCAGCCCCAGCGCCAGCCCAGGCCCAGGCCTAGCCCAGGCCCAGCCCGGGCCCAGCCCGGGCCCAGCCCAGGCCCAGCCCCAGGCCCAGCCCAGGCCCAGCCCAGGCCCAGGCCCAGCCCGGGCCCGGGCCAGGCCCACTGACTAGGCAGCACCAATCATCTACCCTCAAGTGCAACTAGATCACTGAGCGGGCGAGGAAAGAAAACATCTACGCTCCAGAGAGAGCAAATAATCTGAAAAAAAGCAAAATGGAAGCAAAGCGTGTGTATTGTAAATGAAGGGATTAGATGCTACATGGAGATGCATTAAGGTGTTTCACTGACAATCCGACTCAGCACTCTCCCAGACTGGCTAGCACTGGCTTGGGGTGACCTCTCTGCTAATGATCATAATTATCTGGATCAATTCAAAGTCATTCAGACCGTAAGAGGAGGTTGCGCTGGCTCCAGAAAGATTTGTTATTATCATTATCAAATACATATGGAGGGAGCCATGTGGAGTTAAAGTCACTGGGGATCAGTCGTAGACTTTCCTCTGACGAGCCATCAGACCAGCATCAGGACAGAGTGATGGACAGGCGGATAGACAGACAGACAGACAGACAGATAGACAAACAAACAAACAAACAAACAAACAAACAAACACACACACACACAGAGACTACCCCCCCACCCTACCCTCCCCCTTACCAGACAGCCGTTAGAGGGGAGGGGGAGGGGAGGGGAGGGGGAGAGGAAAAGGATGGAGAGATAGACAGGGAGGGGGACGGGGAAAAAGAGAAAGAGAGAGAGAGACACTCGTTTAGACAGAGATACTCTGCTAATTATCATGGCTGGCCTGTGATTGCTCAGTAATAGTGCTCAGTGGGAAAGGTTGCAGCGGTTCCAGGAAGAGCTGAGCTCTGATTTACTGGTAGTACTGCTCTAATAAAGCGTTCACAGCATATCCTGGGAGACAGTCCATTCTCTGTCCACACACACCAACAAACACACACCTACAGCGCACACACACACACACACACACTCACGTACCAACCATAAACAGGCACACGCATGCCCCAACACACTAGCCAGACCCCTTGGCAGGGGGCACCTTTTAAGAAGCCCCACTTTTAAAAAGCAACACACGACTCATGAGATCACATTCATGCAGATCATGCGACATGGGATAGGTGCGTACGAATGGGCGGTAGCAGGCTTAGCGTCAACCCAAGGAAGTGTTTACATTCTGTGTGGGGCCCTCTCACACTCTCTCAGTCAAGAGAGCCATGAACCAGAACCCCCCTCCACCTCCTTACCCAGTCTGTGGTGTGCCTGCGGGGGCCTGAACTCTGACTGCAGACCCTAAACAGACTCCTGTACCTCCAGAGGAGAACTGGGACTGCACAGAGGGAGGGGCAGCCCAGAGGACTCAGCCAGGATTGGTTCATGGGGCTGTCTGTCAGTCATGCAAAGAGACAGAGAGAGAGAGAGGTGAGAGAGACATGGAAGGAGAGAGAGAGGTGTGGTGTGCTGAGGGGGAGGGTCCAGTGTTTAGTCTTTGGCAGAGTGCAAGAATTTCACAACTCCTCCAGCTCGGACAGAGAGAAGGCGAGAGGGGGAGAGAGAGAGAAGGCGAGAGAGCGACCAGGCGCTGACCTGTGGCCCAGCTGTTGCTGCTGGTGACTGGGATTGCATGTGCCCCTCCATGGGTGTCTCAGAGGCCCATGCAGCCAGGGAGAGAGGCGCCCAGGCAGGGTAGGCCCAGCTCTCTGGAGCCCATTTCTTCACCCTCTGTTTATCAAGACTGCCAGTCGAAGGGAGATAGCGGGAGATGGGGAGCAGGGCCTTGAGCAGGGCAGCACTGCATAGACTACCTCTTTGTCTGCCCTGGAGATAGGGAACCAGACCACAGGGGGAGGGCCAGAGGAGGGGTGTCTTGGGGCAAGGGTTGTGTTTTGGGGTCAGCTGGGAGTTGAAGTTCCTTGGTTATTGTGTTAAACGGTCGTTTGTTTTGACTGTAGTATTTCTTTTTCGGGCCGCCGGACCAGAGCAACTGAGCACGCTCCTGTCGGTGTGCAAGAAAGCCGTTGATCCTATTATCTATTGCCTGATCAGCAGAAAAGGGGGATTGGTGGCTGTAGGGGATGGGGCGAGGAGGGGAGAGGGGAGGAGGGGAGAGAGTCGAAGGGGAGGGGCGTGAGAGGAGAGGAGTGGAGGAGACAAGCGGAAGGGAGGGCGATGTGCAGAAAGAGAAGAACATGGGCCGGCTCTGTGTGATGGGAGTAGGGCTCCAGTCAGTTTTGTTTGGTCCAGGTCTAGATAAACAGGCCTAATCTCACACGCACCATCCCCCCCCCCCCTTCCACAAATGAACAGGGAGGGGGGGGGGGGTCCCTATCACACGCCCGCATCCATCCACGTCTCGCTTTCATTCTCCCCCTGCTTGCCTCTCATTTGTTTTCTCTTTTTTTTCCAGTCTCTCCCTCTCGCCCTCTCCACTCCCCTCCATTCCTCTCCATTCTTTGTCTCCTCAACATTAATAAACAAGGCAAATACCCGTCACCCGCAAAACAAACCAACATAGAGAGAAGACTGCTGGGTGGTCCTGTATGGGCCTCTGCTTAAGGTTAAATATCTTTTAATCCAACCAGTCTGGAAAACTAAACATTCTCCCAGGCCAAATCCTCTTTCTGCACCTCAACCCCTCCCTCTCTTCCCCTCTCTCTCCTCTCAGTCTACCTCCTTGATTGCCCCTAGCTGTACATTTGGGGCCTGGGAGGTTGCTATTTATGCGCTGGTTAATTTCACTCAATCAACAGTCGATCTAGCTTTTATAAAACCCATTATAAAAGATATACACAGAATCTTGCCTTGAAAACAGAACAAACAAACACAACTTTCCTAAGGCGGCTCCTCCCCTCCAGTCCTGCAGTTCTGGCGAGCTGTTACACAGAGAGATCTGCTTTCTTCAACTTGTTCAGGGAGGAACAATTGAGAGTGCAATTACATATTCGAAAATCGACTTCCTGGTAGCGACCTGACCAGCGGGTCTCTCCCTATCTTCTGATCAGTGTTTTACCCAGGCACTGTCAGCCTCTATCTTGTAAGATGATATTACTGACATATCAGTCATAGCCCTGTCTCCCTCCTCCCTCAATAGCCCTCATCCTGGAGATAATGTGGTAAATTGCCTCCCTTTGTCTCAGCTTCAAAAAAAGCTGTGTGATAAGGTGCACATTTAATCAGCAGGCTTTATGATTCGGTGTTCACTTTGCATGCATTTGGTAGTCAAAGTGCAGTGAAATGAGAAGCCAGCGGGACTGGCTCCACCTGGGCCTGCCTGCCTGCCTGCCGTTGTGCCTGTTTGTCTGCGTGGTCGCGGTCAGAGTCAGGCCTGATGACGGGCAGGTAAACGGTGCTTTGATGTAGTTCCTCTGGGTCTGTGAGGATCCTAAGCTGGGAGGATGGAGAGCGAGGCAGGCTGGCTTACCGGCTCACAGCCATCAATACATCAGTGGCTTAGCCGCCAGATTAACAGCCTGTGAGTGGTCAGGGCCACAAAACTGTGCTCTGGACTCAGGTATCTGTTCAATACGTCTGTGGAGCAGACACAGGGGGCGAAGGGGGGAGAGGAAGGGGTCCGTTTCAAGCGTCAGGATGAGCACATAGGGGACCTCTGTTCTGTTAGGGTTTGGCAGCATAGGAGAGTCCTGGGACAAATAAATTTTGGGCTGCAATGGAAATGTGGACCTAGATGTTTGATTTCGAACTCCCATTACTTTGGAACGTCCCACTTGTGAGTTTAAATGGATATTTGATGGGTTAAATTGCCAGGCAGTAATGTCATGCAGTAGGTATGCGTGTCTTTCGGCAATACTTAACAAGGCCTAGACTATTTCATACCAGATCATTTCATTTCCTAAATGCAACCTTTATGCTTCTTCCCAGTCCCAAGTGTAAAATTTGACATCCATATCTATTAGCCTATTTCTCTCCCTTCCATCCCATTGTCTGTGCTTCATGGCCGGGGTGAAAGGAACTCCGAGCTGGGGGATGCTTCCGGCCTAATGTCCGCAGTGGTGATTGACCAGTCAGCCCCTGTGTAACCCCATAGCGATGGACGTCCGTCGGAATGGCTCATGTTTGGCCTAATTGCTGAGAGCTGGACTCCAGGTTGGGGGACTGGGAGCTGTAAATCTATCACTGTTATGGGGCAATGTTTTCTCCAGATGTAGACGAAAAAGATTTCATCCCTTTGTAATTAAGCGGTGCAGCTCAGGGTGTCATATGGTTTTTATTGGGGCTCTCTGGAAAAAATCATTTCACACCTTGTTTTCTCATCATGCCCTTCATTCTTGTATAAAGGAGGGATATGAGGGAAAAGAGAGAGAATGAAATGTGTTTGAATTGCACTATGGAAATGACCTGGTATTGATTTATGATATGGAGGTGTAGGTAGGGAAGTACTGGAGGGTCATGGCACTCTTAGGCAATCAAAGAAAGTTTCTCAGAAAATGAAGAAAAGATAAAAAAAAGATTCATTTCGAATCAGGCAAGTTTTTCTCTAATGTCTCACTTTCCTCCTGCATTCTATTTAAAGCTCTTCAGGGGGATACAATGCAGTGAGAGGTGAGAGGTGAGCGAGAGAGAGAGAGAGAGAGAGAGAGAGAGAGAGAGAGAGAGAGAGACAGAGACAGAGAGAGACAGACAGAGACAGACAGAGACAGAGAGAGGAGAGTTGGAGCTGAGGACGCTGTGTAACTTCTCAAGGGCACTGCCAGTTTACAGCCTTCACATTCTCCTGTAACAGACTGATACCCGGAATAGAGTAGCACACCGCTGTGTAGAAATGACACTTCTAAGCCCCTCCCCCTCCCTCCATCAGCACTCACCCACACCTCACCCCTCTGCCGTTTATGTGGCAAACTTAGGGGTCAGACACTCTGAGGTGGGTGTTTTTTGTAATTTATTTTTTTACTAGTCACAGCTGGTGAAAGCCAGGGAGGTGGGGAGAAGAATCAACGGTCTCACACATTTGTTCTTTCTGAAGCTATTTTCAATCTCCGGGTGATTTATGGAGGAGTGCTGTCCCGTTGGAGGACTCGCTCTCTCTCCCCCATCAGAGACGCAGACAGGAGAGGAAGTCTTCTCCACGGCTCTTGAGCGGCCAGGCTTTCTTCCAGATCGCAGCCATCCCTCATCCCCCTTCTCTCCAGACCCACAAACCTCCCTCACAGAACGTCACCGCATTCAATCAACACCAGGCCTAAAATTAGGGCCCGCTGAATGATTCAAACTTGGATCCTTCTTTCAGATGGCCTGTCTTTTTCACTACGTTGGAATTTCCTTAATTTATACGTGTTAGGTTGGAATAGTCATGTTGCAGTAATTTGAAACAGAAGGAATGTCTAGGCTACTGTGGAGGGAAGAACCCTGGGAGCCATTAGGCTTTTGCCACATAAGATTGTGAGATCTGGGATGCTAATTATTATTCAAATTATGAATATATTAATTTAAGCAGTGAAGAGAGAGTGTGAGCGTCTTACTAATGAATTATATAGTGCAGGCTTTATTAAATATTTGTTGATGTTGCATGGGAGAGACTGTGTATATTAATTCTGCAGAAGTAGGTCCCGATAGGGCCCTTTATATATACACACACAGGCCTTGATTTTGTTCTCTTGTCTTTGTGGTGCACCTCTCCGTGTCTCAGAAGCGCTCTTCCCAAACATCATTTCACAGATGAGTTATGGTTGTGTGAAGAGTGCACCGAGGTTGGAGATGATCTCCTCCATACTGCCAGATAATATTCTCCTTCTTTCCGTCAGGCTCCCGTTACAGGCCTCCTGCTCCGCGCTGGAATCGCCTTTGTTCCTGCAGGGCTGGGAACAGGAACCCCTCGCTCTCTCGCTCCACATTAGATGCACTTCCTCTGTATGAATCGAAATATAGTGTCTTTTCGCTCTTCTCAGACAAATCAGACTCTTTTTTTTTCTTCCTTTCTCTCTGTTCTTCCATTTCACGGCACTGCAATTGGCACCTTTGAACTTTTGAGAAGATGAAATGTCAAAATGACTGGAGTTTATGGGATATCAAATAGAATAAAGGCACAGACAGGATTATTACAGCAAGGAGCCAAATTATTGCAAATCCCTTGGTACATGAAACAACCTCCCTCAGATAGTTCTCAGGACCCGGTGTTTGTACTCTGATTTCCTGCTGTAGAGTGGGCTTTAACACACCTTGTCCCGTTCTCTCCAAATGGGGCTTATCATTCCATTTTCCTCAATTTTCAGCCATTCCCTCCCCAATGCTGGGCTCATTTTCAGTTTGCTCTGTCATGGTGGACTGTCTGATAGGACAGGGTGGAACCATTCGGTGATAGTGTAGCAAATAGCAAGTCACCTTTTGATCACTGGCATTCTTTGACTGGCTGGTCATTCTGTGTGTCTGGTGAGGCAGTGTTCCGTTGCACCATTAGCAGCAGAGGCATTGGTGCTTCAGTGGACTCATGTATTTACAACATGAGTAAATTGCAGAGTGCGACGAGTGAATGTACATTTGGTAATAATCCATTAACGTTACGGAGGTTTACTTGCTTTTTACAGTTTACTACCTGTAGTCCATTCACTGTGGATTTCTGCCTTTACATCTGTTGGGCAGCTTAGTGCCTTTCAAGCAGAGTCACAGTCAACATCAGAGTATTCCCAGTATTCAACTTAACTTTTAAATCATTAAACATGATGAAGCCATCTCCGCTAAGTCAGGGGTTTATATACGAAAATCAAACACCATCTGCCATCTCTGATCAGAGCCAACAGCCATCAGCCAGGGGTTACCAAGGCAGAACAGGAAAAGCCATTAACTGCCAATCACTGCATCGATCGACAAGCCAGTCCACCACTACCATCACCACTCCACCCCTCCCAGCCCTACTTACCCTCACACACATACATACATAAGCACTTACAGTGCACACACACAAACATAGACACACCCTTTCATAAGAATTTCACTGTCTGTGTTCCGGTCATGGGAAGTCAAGGTTTTCTCAGTCCAGGGGAAGTAAAGATCCTGCTCTCGGTCTCTCTCACCATTTTCAGTGTTATATTTTGAACAATCGGAAGATCGACTCATTATTACCCTCCATCTTAAATGAAGGTTGTCTCCAATTCGTCATGTTGTCTCGGATGTTTGCGTTGAATGACAGTCAGGCCAGTGAGGATATCAATTCTTCTCGAAGCGACACTGCCATCCTTCCACCTGGACATCTCCCCCGCGCAAATGCACAGACTCTGACTCCCCTTCTCGTGGCCCCCCACATTTTCTGAGTCCGCATCAGATAAAAAGAGAAAACTAATAGAGTCAGCGAAGGACAAAAGGAAAGAAAAAAAAAGGGATTGATTTCCCCGCCCCCCCACCCCCTTTTTTCGTCGTTAGGAGTAAGGGTCATTAGGAGAATATTTACCTACTTCCCAGCTTAATAGAGATGCTGTATATCAGAGTGTGATCAGAGCAGAGGTCAGGGCTGGGGGGAGCAATTAAAGTGTATGGATCCCGCAGCCCTGGGCCAGGCCCACAGTGGACTGCAGACAGGAACTGATAGGTGAGCTAAAAGGCTGCGAGAGGCCCGTACGTATTGAACGTGGCCATGTTCATTTATTGAGCTTTGCTACCGATGAACTAGAGCCGCGTTAGCCGGACACAATGCACACACAATCGAACGTGAGCGCGCACACAGCTCAGTGCGGTGGCGCCGCGCTCCGAGGCGGAACGGCTGGCCTAGTGTTAGAAATATTCACCTTTACATCTTCAACGTGTCGGACACTTAGCCTGCGTGCTGTGCAGTACTGTACATTGTCATACCACCTCTTGGTAATAGTTGATCTATCAGATCTGTTTCTTATTTCACTCCGTCTGAATTTGTCTGGCGGTGGGGCAGGCTGAGATGGGACTGTAGTTTTCCATCCGACCACGACCAGGCAGGGAGGGGGGGGGGATGATGGATGTGCCCCGAGGAGGATGCACTCGCTCTGCGTCTGTGGTGGCCTCATCGACATGTCGGGGGGGGGGGGGGGGGGGGGCGGGGGTGACCCGGGCGGGGAGGGAGCGATGGAAGCAGGGATCGAGGGAGGAAAGGAGGGAGGCCAGGGACATGAACCAGACCAGCCATTTTCCTGGTCTCGCTCATAAATATTTGTGCGGCTGATTTATAAACAGCGGAGCGAGAGACGAGATCAAAGTGAACTGTAACGGTTATATAAAACGGGGTATTTTCACAACACCGCCTCACATCGCCCTCATACCTTGTTAAAGACAAAAGATATATATCACGCGACCTATTGGCAACGGCTATCGAGTGGCCCGGAGCGGTTTACAGTTTGCTAGTGCCCCTGTTGTGACTCCAGGTCTCCCAGCACAAACCTCCAGCTTCTCTAGCCCTAGATGGGTCAGCCCTCCTCTTGCCCTCGGCCTGTATAAAGTACACACAGGCTCATGGCCAGTAGGAGGTGTTTTATATGGCCCGCAGTAACGCTATGTGACACAGCATGTGTGTAGGCAGCGTGCCCTACAGGAGAGCGGAGCAGACAGCTGCACTGGCTGCTGCAGGGAAGCCAGACGGTCAGACGACACAAAGGCCAAAGGGGGGGGGGGGGGGGGGGGCAAGGCGGGGGGGGGGGGGGGGCTTAGGGCTGGCGTGGGACAGCTTCATGTGTCCAAGCTTGGCCGGAGACAAGGACAAAGAGAGCCTCCCTGCCTGGGACTGGAGCAGGCATTCCACACCTCCGGCCACGGTGTACCTCCTGCCCTCCCCCCTTCTTCTCAGGGTGTGTGGGGGTGTGACGAGGGGAGGCACTGGGCTGCCCCACGGCCCTCTCCCAGATTAATAACAGGCTGGTAAAGGCAGGGAGGGCTGCCAAGACGGCTGTTTGCTGACCTCTTTAGGAGGAGGGGGGGGGGGGAACAGGAGAGAAAGAAAACCTCAATGGAGATTCCCTCCTTTGTCCCGAAAATAGCTGAATAAACAGAGGATCCATCAACAGGACAGGGCAGGGCAGAGCAGGGCAGGGCAGGGCAGGGTGGGTCCGGGCCAGAATGGCCCTGGTGGGTATGGATGTCTGGACAGCTGTCTGTGGGGAGGCTGTTTAACTGTGTCTACAGGCTCCAGGGATCAGACAACACATAGTGACTCCACATGTTTTCACAGCACGCTGTACCTTCTCCTTTACACAACCTGCCAACATAGTTTCATCCCTACATACATGTGTGTGTCTATTTGTGTGTTTGTGTGTGAGAGATAGCTTGACTGATTGAGAGATAGCCACGGTTTCTCACTGACAAGGCCTTGTTAGGGGTCGGGGGAGTGTGCAAGTGAGTGTGTGTTTACTAACAACAGTTTCAACTCGGGTAACCTGTTCTTTTTGTAAAGCCCTCTGCGTAAGGCCATGTTGATATAGGAAACCAGTGCAGGAGAAGCAAGATCATTGGAGTCTGTATGTGAATATTATATTATTGTTCTGTCTTAATGTTGGAGGGCATTTCTGTCTGACCAGGCAAGCAGGTGCTCTCCTCTACTGATGCTGTGTGAGAGAGAGCAGAAGAGTAGACAAGTTCTCCCTGGTGTGTCTGAGCCTGTGTGTGTGTGTGTGTGTGTGTGTGTGTGTGTGTGTGTGTGTGTGTGTGTGTGTGTGTGTGTGTGTGTGTGTGTGTGTGTGTGTGTGTGTGTGTGTGTGTGTGTGTGTGTGTGTGTGTGGAAAGTTCAAAGTCTTGCTGGAACATCAGAGGCCTGATGCTGAGTGAGGTAGACTCGCCCAGCCCATGGTCTAGGAAGGCTTACTGAATTATTACTGATGGTTTCAGGGTAACTGTCCGACCGCAGGTCTGGGGAATATTAATCATTTATTTGATTGTCCGCATGTGCTGATTAATCAATTTGAGGGAGATCTGCAGGATTAACTACCCTATTATTCCCTTGTAAGAACAGATAAGAGATAAGACTTTAAAATATCATGTTCCATTCATCATTTATTTTTAGTCCCCTGCTGATGAGGGTGAAATAAAAACTGAGGTGAGATTAGGCAGAAGAGAACAGCAACAGAGGGAAAGAGCGGAGGGGGGGAGGAGGAGAAAATTGAGGGATAGGGAGCGAAGAGAGAGAGGACTGAGCTTTTAGAGCGAACTGCAGCAGGTGAGAAAGAGACAGAGCGATTTTAACCACTTCTGTAAAGGAGGGAAGTGAGAACATTTAAAAAAAAAAAAAAAAAGAGTAAAAAAGGAAAAAAGACGCATAGCACTGGACACAAATATACAGTAAGCAGTGAGTCAGAGACAGAGAGAGAAGAGGAGAGAAGGAGCAAAAGACAGCGATAGCGAGAGAGAGAGAGCGAGAGAGAACCAGAGAGAGAGAGAGAGAGAGAGAGAGAGAGAGAGAGAGAAGAAAAGGCAGGAACAGGAAACAGAAAGGAGAGTGAAAGCTCTCCCCACCTGGAGTAGGCAGGGCTGTTGCTGTCGCTCTGTGGGTGTGTGTGTGTGTGTGTCTGCAAGTCTGTCAGGAGGGAAGGGTGGGGGCTGCTGCAGTGGACTCTAACCCTGCTAACTGCTCTTCTGTGGGTAAGTTATGTTATCTTACCATCAAGAATAGCTAGCTAGCGAACATATTGTAATCCAACAATGCCAGCAAAGCCGCCCACACAATATTCACTCTATAAATTCTCGATCCGCCGACTGTTTAATTTGTTGTGTCATGTGGTAATGCCTTTGATTCTAACATACCTCCGTCAGTAAATACATGAGGCACTGAAAGAGCTGTGGTTTCTTTACAAGCATGGTGCCCCTGGCGTTCTGGTGGAGAATGCATGGCACAGACACCGACAGAGTGGGGCGGGAAGGAGAGCAAGTTAGAAAGACACAGACCAGGAGAGAGGGAGGGGGGGAGAGAGGGAGGGGGGGAGAGAGGGAGAGGGAGCGAGGGAGGGAGGGAGGGAGAGACTGCAAGGAAAATAGAGGTGGGTTGAAAACTGTAGATACTTCTGCTAACTCCTCTGCCCTCCCTCTTCTCTCTGGTTGAATCCACAAGCAGACAGACGGGAAGGTAGATAGGCAGACAGACAGACAGGCAGTGGGATGTGAACCAGGGTAGAAACTAGAAACCTGAGAGGGGAAGGAGGAGCATGCCCTCCCTCCCTCCCTCCCTCCCTCCTGACTGAACACTGAACACGGCACCTTCATTATGCACTTTTCAGCAGCTTTCACCGTTAACACTTTCCTCCCCGGCTGGAGATTAGACAGCCGTGCATGCTTGATTTAACGCGTGATTACGGGACAAGAGGTTTATCCAATCAATAAACAGGAAGAGCCAAGCGGGAAGCCTTTGAAGTATAGGAGGGGGACTTAGTGCACCAGTGAGCAGGGCTGCTATCTTGGCCGGGATGCCAGCCTGTCCTATGCCCACGTTCTCCATGCCAACCCTCCTTGTCTCTGCACCCAGCAGCTCAGCGACTGGACTGGAAAACGGCCTCTTTTATCTGGCCATTACTTAACAGGGAGGTCAGTAGCAAATCGAATAATAAGGGCACTCCTCCAAAACATTAATAAATTAAAATCACAAGTTGTCCTATAAAAAGGGGGCTTAATGCGATCTTACAACCTACGTCTGCAATTTACATTAAAAGGGATACAAAGCGGAGCTGTGACTGCACCCTGTATTAAATGTCCCCAAATGGGCAGCCAGCTGAACGACCTCCATCATGACACGGGCTAATGGCGTGAGTAGTTATTTTAGGCAGCTCCAGTGGCCAGTCAGCCGGCAGAGGTCTTTTGGAAGGCTGTGGAAAGCTTTTCGCCAGCGTGACTAAAGCAATAGGCTGCCTCCAATTAGGCCCGGCCTGTGTTTGATTTTAGTGATGACGACCATATCTCAGCTGTAATTATGCTGCGCTGGGAATGATGAGGGTTTAGGTTATTGATCCTGCATTGATCGCCCTGATCAATGAGCACTTTGTTTCATTTTTTTTATGGAAAGTTTTTCTTTTTTTTTTGTGGCTAATAAGCGGGCCCAGCTGAATGACCCCATAAAGCAGTCTGTGTTGTCAGAGCCCATGTGGATTGGGGAGAGCGTGGGCTACGGATAGGGGATGGAGGGGCCGGGCTTTCAGAGAGCGCCCCTTTTCATCACAAGTGCACATACTCCCTTTGGGTATGGGTTAGAGGCTGGCGCAGGTCTTATGAAGAGCACATTTCAAATTCATGTCTAGCTGGGGGGCAAAAGCAGCAAGGCTGAAGGGCAGATTTGTTCCTCCTTTTCCCCCCATTTCCATCCCTCTCCAGCACGTCACAGAAACGCTCACTTCTGCCTTATGTAAAAACATTAACAATTGTCATCATATTTCGGGTGTTAAGGGTATTTGTGTTACCTAATTCTAAACTAAGCAGTCTCTTGAAAGCAATGTTTGTTGGAGGTTCACATTACTCGTGTGGGTGCATTAAGGCAAGAGGGGCTATGACTCTTGTTATGAAGAGACTATTGAGGCCAAGTAGTTCCAGCCCTTCTCGTTGCTAGCGCGGCCGTGTCGGCAGGTGTACCAGGTGGGTGTTTGGAGTGCGCGGGTAGTAAAAGAACACTCGACATCAGTCCCACTCCACCAACGGGGTACTTCATGAGGTATGCAAATGAGCCCATACATCGTGTGTGTATCCACCTCCGCCCCTCATTAGCATTTTAAGAAGTGGACCACTCAGCGGCATTGTTGCTCCTTCTGTCAGCTCAGCGCTGCTAGTTAAAGAAGGCAGCTTAAGACTTGGTTAAATATTGACTCTGGCTTGGGCCCTTCATCAGTGGCCTTAATTAGTGTGCCTGTATTGCGAGCTAGGGCAACGCTATGGAGAGGGGAAATGCATGCCCGACTTAACACTCCCCCCCCCCACTGAGGTTTCAAACATAACTCTCTCAACTAATTCTGTGTGAACTTTATATAATGAAACAAACTGGGAGGTGAAAAACACATACGGCATCACAAGTCTCACCGCCTTATTGCGTAGCCCCAAGCACCGACCAATTATGTGGTAATGAAATATTTACACAGGCAAACGGGGAACACCAGAGGTGAAAGGGAGATAACTGAAGGCGGAGGAGCTCGTGTTCCGTGTCTCTCCTGTGGTTACGTCAGCCTCTGGGATGAACAGGAGGAGATCGGCGAATCACACCTGGCCTGCGGGGATGGGGTGACCGAGAACTGCGGCTACGGCCCGGCCCTGCAGCCACGCCGCTGTCCGCACAGGGGCCCTGTTCCCGGGCCAGGGTGGACGGAGAGGTGGTGGGGTGGAGGGCAGGAAGTCAGTGTGCTGCTGAGTCAGGCTGTCAGGGGTCTTGCCTGACCCGGGGGGTGCAATGACCCATCTGTCGCCTGTCCCCTGCTCACAAAGAGCTCGTCATGGAGCTGCGTCGGGCCAGACGGAGATGTTTGTTGTCAGAGACTAATGGCGTTTTGGTAATGTTCTTTGCTCCGAATTACATTTCCACTCACTGCATTAATCATCGCAAGTGCCGTTTGTCTGTACCCCAGCCCCTCACCCCAGCCTCTGAGGCAACACTGGCCCTTTTCCCCCTCCAGGCCCCGCCCTCCACACATCACACCACACCCTCTAGCCTTCACCCCTGTAACAAGCAGCTGGAGCCTCACCCCCAGCTGGGGCACAAGGCCACAGGCCATACAGCGATTGTCTGTGTGGCAGGTGACAAATGAGAGGCAGTGAGGTCTCTGTCACCTGTGTGGGCGTATTGGTTGACTTTGCTTTCCCCTGCCTCTCTGCCCTACCTCTTTCCCCCCTACCTCCCTCCTCGGCCTCTCTGCCCTGCCTCTTTACCCTCCCTCCCTCCCTTCCACCCCCACCTCCACTCACTGCCTCTCTGCCCTGCCTTTTCTGATCCTTCCCTACCTCAGCACCAAGACCAAATGGTCAGGGCCTGTGTAGCCTAGATCAGACCCTCAATTCATTTCCAGAGTCAGTCATCTCATTCTCATTTAGTACAGACGTAAGTAACCCTACCCAGGCCTATTCAGCTGGTCAATGCACTGCCATTCAGAAGCAACAGCGATCCACAGCACGGCGCAATGTGCTGTAATGCATTCCTCAGATTCCCTGTTGATTTGAATGTGAGTCATAGATGCGTTGAAGGGATTTCATTTCATACGTGTCTTAAGGCCCGATCAGCTTAACATTTCAGCCGTAAGTCGAGGTGGCATGACGGTTTGTAATAGAAACATTTGCCACAAGCGTGGAGTATTATCGGGAGACCTCCGCCCAGCTCTCCACCCATCCTCCAGGCTGCTGTTGCAGATAGCTCACCTTGCAGATAGCTGGACTTCCCACAGGCCTAGCCCACATTAAGAAAGGGAGTGTAAACACTGATATTAGAATCCTATGGGCGCTGTCAGCTGTGCGTGTGTTGTATGGGAGTGGGGTGGGAGGGAGGGAGGGAGGGACAGAGGGAGGGAGTGGGCAGTGGAGGGAGGGAGAGACAGTGGATTAAGGCTAGGTCAGGACTGGGGGTTGCTGAGTGCCAGGTGTGGTTTTTCCACAGACCTGCTTGTTCTCTCTCCCTCCCGTGAAAAGCTCCATGTGATCTGGACCTTCCTGGGACAGAGGGAGCTGGGATGAGCCCCTGTCTGCTGCTAGCAGGCCTGATCTGGGCCCGGCTGCCTCACACACCAACCCTACTGGACGGCTCGTATACCGTCCAGTACTCCGCAGTACAGAGTGGGTTCATTTAATGGACACCCGACGAATCCCTGTCAATGTCACACACGGGCCAAAATGATCGGAACTGCGTCTCAACTGTTTGTGTGTAATGAGAAGCTGAGCAGTCACATTCCTCTCCAGCCCCATCCTAATAATTACCATTGCCACTCTCCAAAATGGAGGGTTTGGTTGTTGACGCCGCTCTGGAAGGGGATGCTGAGAAAGGGAGCGCCAGGTAGGGCAGGTTCAGAGTTGCCCTCCCGCGCTTCCAGATGGCACTTAGCCGACGCAGACGTCCCAGGGCGGGGGAAACAGCTGTTCTGCACCCCGGTGGCGCCCTGCTTCTATCGCCCCCTGCAGGCACAGCTTTTACACGGCAGCGTTAGGGGAAAACCCTGGCACCCATAAACCCACCAGGAGGCTAAGCTGTTAATTAGCTGCTCAGAGAGAAGGCCTACGGTTCACTATTAATTGCTGGACTTTTTTCCTTGTTTTTTTCTTTTCGTTCTTTTTCGGGGCTTGACATCACTTCCTGCCCCTTTCAGAGTCATTTGCAGGTTGGCGCATAAGTAGGGGCCCCGCTCATTAAGAAGGGGGAAATGTGTTTGTCTGCGATTAGAAGTGCACATTATGTATGTATAGTCATGCTTATCCAAATATCCTTAATGAGAGAAAGCCAGGACGGTAAGGAAGGGCTCCGGTGGGCATAGGCCAATGCTTGTTATCACCACGTAGGGCATCGATTTCCCCACCAGCCGCCCTCCATCCCGCCCACCCACTTAGCCCCCTCCTCTCTCCCCGAGAAGGAGAGTGACTCGCCCGTGAATTATGTGGACGCATTGATCAGCTGATCGAGAGGCATTGTTTCGGGCCCGGGGTGATTATTGAAGGAGGGATTACCCAACTCTTGTCCTGCGCCGGTGTATGTGAGAATGTATTATTCGGCTTCTTGTCACGACACCCTCGGCTCTCCCGACCACCGGCCCCTCCCTCGCCGCTCCTCACACATACAAAGCAACACACGGTGGCTGCATACACAATCAACATGGCCCAAATGACTGCCTGCCTGCATTGATTGCCTTCCCCCTGCAATTATGTTCCTATTCTTTACTTTCCAGCATCTTATGAATTCAAAAGGAATTCAATAATTATTGCTTTATTTAATGTTAACGTGAGGCGAGGAGGTGGGAGTAGAGTTCCTGTAGTGGTATTGTCTTTAGGGCCCTCGGTGACACCCAACCCCCCCCCCCCCCCCCCCCCCCCCGCCCTGCCCCCTTCCCCTCCTCGACCTCTACGCAGGAGCCCTTTTAATGGCCCTCTCTGTCTCCTCCCCTCACTCGCTCCCGCTCGCCGTGGCAGAGGCAAATATTCAACGTGTCGTTTCTTCTTCTGCAGCATTTGATCACCGCTGCATATTGGCAGGAGCGAGAGAGTCTTTGCGTGCGCTGTGCTCCGAGACGAAGGAGAGCAGCCCGGAGTATGGGGACAGAGGGATTAGGAAAACAGGGGAAGGGGGGAGGGGGGGGGAGTGAAGGGGGGGAGGACAGGAAACAGTAGGTATGCACTACGGGGTGGGTGCACGCAGTCCCCCCCCCGCCCAGCCACAGCGCAATGTCTAGGCATGTCGCCGCTCGCAGTGGCTAATTCGAAGCAGCCGCTGAACTTGGCACCCGGCGTAGCTTCTGTGGTGGTGGTTGCTGTCGCTGGAGCTGCAGGGGGGGAATCAGAGGCCGCGCTGCGAGCACTCAGACCCCGGCCGCTCGGCCGGGCTTCCACCGCCACCACACGATGTGTTAACCTGCCTGCCTTCCTGCCTCTCTGTCTCCTCACCTGTCTGCTGGCCTTCAAGGGGAATTCCCCCGAGCCGACTCGACAAGATCCCCAGCTACTCCTGTACGTCACACAACACCACCAGATACACACAACACACAGCCCCTCCCCCCCCCCCCCACACACACACCCAACACAAACACACACACAAACATGTAAACACACACACTCACCAAAACATGTACACACACACAGCGCACACACCAACCCGGGGCAAGCTGCGCCAGCACACAGCTCGTTCCGTCTTTCTTCACACACACATGCACTTAGAATGAGATTTGAGACACTCTGCAGTGTTTCATTTTCAATGAACCCAGTGTGTTTTTCAGCCCGACAGGCGCATCCCTTTGTCTCATTTCACAGTGAAATACAATGACCTCATTGGCTGTAATCGCTGCCATGACATCACTGAGAGTGAATAACAAAGGTGCTACTTGACATTCTTCATCATTGCACCTTGTGCCTGGAACAAGCTCGTAATTTTGCCCTTCGGTCAATGGAGAAACATTGACTGCTCCAATGATATCAGAGGATATGATGTCCTCATTCATATTGTAAAGACCATGGATCCGGTATGACAGTTACTAGAGGATGTAAGAGGGCGTTATAGGTCTAGTCGAGTGTGGTGTCCCATGTAGTAACTCTCCTGTCCCCAGTACTGGGCTCTCACACACACACACACACCCACCCGCAGGCACGCACACCGCGTGTTGTGAAAGCGTGTGGCTCACCCTCTAAGTGCTGAGAATCACTGGGATAATTACAAAGCAATACACAGACAGACACTCACTGGCTCATCCACAGAGGGAATTTGGCAGCTCTCTCAGAATTGATAGCCATTTAAGCCCGTGGACAGTCATCTGTTTTAATGCATTAATTTTGTATTAACAGCACTGCCAAATTTAATGGTGGAAATTGGGGTATGCTCATAATGGTATGTGTCTTCCAACATGTGTCCTCACCGTGTGTGTGTGTGTGTGTCTGTGCGTGTCTGTGTGTGTGTGTGCTTATGTGTTTGTGCATGTATTTTACTGCTCCATTGGGTGCAATTCTGTGGAATTACTGGCTTGTGTTGGCACTCTTCCTCTCTCGCAGCCTTCCAGTAATACCCACCTTCGTTTCACGTCGACCACTCTCTCTCAGGCGTCACTTTTTTGTGTCGAGCGTGGATTTTTACCCGCCATTGAAGTGGATGGAAATGCAGATGTATGCAGCACTCTGGTGGGTGTTGTAACTGATACCGGCGTGTATAGCCCACGGAGAGGCCATGGGGCCAGAGTGAAGTGGCCTGAGAGAGGATGGGTCGGCACACATTCCGCCCCTGCCTCTCGTTTACCTGTGCAGGCAGGAAGCCTTGTTCCAGCCCCCGCAGAGTGGAGGCAGGAAGGCCTGGCTCCAGAGGAGGAACGCTCACACACACACACACACGGACACACTTACCACATCACTCCACTCCACGCTCCCACACTCTTATGCATGCTCGGCCGCGGCTCCTGTCTCCTGTATGGCTGCTGGAACTTCCCAGTCAATTAAAGGGAATTGGAAAGAAATTGAAGCCATGCGGCCCTGCGAGGAGAGGGCCCGGAGACTTTCTCCCCAGCGCCGCTCGCTCCTCCGCCCTGCTCCCCAGCTCCCCTCCCCTGGGCCTGGGCCTCAGCCGGCTGTCCAGGGGCCCTGGCCCAGGGCAAGCTCCTCTGCAGCAGCCAGGCTAGCTCCCTCCCAGCCTTCCCAACATGACTTTTTCATTAAGCCGGCGAATTCCTGTGCTCCAGTTGGAGGTGATTTATCAGCTAGGGGCTTCATTGCAGGATCATAGGAAACAGACACAGGCCTTGTCTGGTGCATTATTGTGTTTCACATCCAAGGAGTGACTGGGTGTGTGTCTGTGTGTGTGCGCGCGCGCGCGTGTGTCTGTTTGCATGTGAGTGTGAGCCCTGAGATAATGATCTCTTGCTCGTGGTCTCTCACGTGGATAATTCCGATGGAATTCAGTGTGAGAATCATCGTTTGAAGGTACCTGCGTGTCTGTCTGACTGCGTGCAGACTTTGTTCCCGTGAGCCGAATGTTGTCCAGTGTCTTAAGCTCTGTAGTCATAGAGTTCCCTACAGAACACAACTGGTCAAACTGGTAACATGGGCTGGTGTATTTTATGAGGGTCCCGATGTTCCTTTAGTCTCTATGCATCGCTCCTCTAACGAGATCCAGAGGGGAGTTGGTGGGTGGTGGTGCACAGGTGTCTGCGGCCTACCAGACCAGGGAAGGCAGGTTTAGGCCTAGCTGGGTCTTAAACACAGTCAGCCCAGGCAGGTATTTAGTGATATATGGACTCTTCTGGGCCAGGCAATCTCAGGTTCACTCCTGTATAAATCCTGCCCTTTTTATGGGAAGCTGTAAAACTCCCAAGGTTTTTTTCCCCCCTCTCTACCTCAGGAGACCAGCTTTGAAGTTTAGGTCAGGTGTCGTCAGTTTTATAATTTTTTTCTTCTGTCTGTCTGTCTGTCTTTTTTTTTGGGGGGGGGGGGGGGGGGGCAGTGAACTCGCTGTCTTCTTGTAGATTTTTGGAGCCTCGAGTCATGAGTGGTAAGAGCTCATTCATTCCCCGTTTTAAAGCCATCTGCTCTGAGTAGAAACAGTGTGCCATTTCCAGCCCCGTAATCACTGGATGGATCTGCTGAGTAAATATGTCCGTCAGGTTTCACCCTACCTGAGCTCTCATGCAATAATGTGTGCACAGAAGGGGGAAATGTGAGGGGGTGGAGAAGGAGGAAGGAGGGGGGAAGGGCTCAGCTCACCCAACAGAATATCCAGCAGCACCTATTCAATGACATCATGGATGTCTTCAAACAAGGGAGAGAGAGAGAGAGAGAGAGAGAGAGATAGACAGAGCCTTTTACAATCACCTAATAACTCTATTACACTGAGCTGTGGGGCTTACACAAAAAAAAGCTCCCTTCCTGTTCCTGGAAGCGGTGTCCTAATGTACGTTTTAGGTGTAGAGGGAAGAAATATGAAACCAGGGAGAATGGAATACAATTGCCCAGAAAACCCCATAGCAATATTACAATATTACCACCAGAAAATTAAACATTAGGAAAAAAGGACAAGAGCATTTCAGGGAACGTAATATTGTTAGGATGGTTTTTTCTGCTCAAGCTGTCAACACCTGAATTGGATGTAATGCGGTTAAAAATCTAATGTTTCTATTGCTTTTGCATTTCCCAGCCATCTAAACAGGTCGCCTCACTTAAGGGCAGGCCGGTTCAGGATCTCCTTAATGAATCAATTCCTGTTTTCTCCACCATTGTCTGAGTGTGGCGGTGCTCTGTACAGAGGAACACATCCCTGCTGGGAGACAGATATGCAGGTTGTGTACAGGAGAAACCAGTTGGCACTCTGCACATGACTGCCAGTGTTAGACACAGAGACAGTCTGCCATGGTGGATCATTTCCAGGACCTATTGTAACCTGTTCAATGCTGCATTAGGTCTGTACACATGGCAACAGTGGCAGTTGTCTTGATGACTAATTCATAAATGCATCTAATATTACTGTATATGTCTTCCTGTACAACGCAATTATTATATTGTCTCGCCCGTGTGTCTGGCTTTCAAAAAGCTTTACATGCTGACACATTCAAGCCCTCCATTGTTGAAAAATCTCAATACTGACATATTGTGGGCATGTTTTTTTTAAGTAGACAATTAATGATGGACTGAACATGAATGTATTCAGAAACATTATCTGATTGAGTTCCCATCTGGCAGTAGCTTCCAGCTTCATTCTCTCTCGGAGCCCTGCCTTTGACAGGACACACCACGACAATGGAGATTAGGGAGGGGGGGGTGGGGGTGGGGAGGAGAGAGAACTTCTGATGATTGACATTGATTGCAGCCACAGAAATCCACAGCAAGAGTTCTAGAGTTGTGTATATAAACAGCACATGACAGGCAGGACAAGGGTGGTCACACTGGGCCCAGGCCCCATGCATTGTAAACATGCAGCAAGGATCAGTATGATACTTCAGGATAATGGTCAATATCTCTCCAGAGGTCCCCAGCCCCGGCCATATTGTGTTGGCCTTGTGCCATTGATTGGGCCATGCAGGGGGTCATTAGAATAGAGTTGTGTGGTGTGAGGAGAGAGGTTGGTGGTGCTGTGTCACTATGGGGTGTGGGGGCATGTCGAGTCATTATACTCGACACTACACCAACCATTGGTTGGCGTGGGGTTGGAGTGCCACTGGGGTTGAGGAAGTGAGGGGCAGACAGGTCAATAACGGGGCCCGCATCCCGTCCACCGAAGGCTCCCCTGTCATGGAATGTTCTGGGTTGTTTCAGAATGTGGCTTCAACCCCCGCCGCCCCCCCCCCTTCTCCCGCCCCCCCCAAACTCCAGTTTCTCTCTCAGCGCGCCCTGGCTCTCGTCCGTGCTCGCTGCGATAGAGAGGATTTGACTCAACGTGATCAATATTTAGCATCCCATGCGTGAAACAGGCAGATGTTGGGAGTTTCCTTTTCAGAGACAGGAGGCTTCTGTTGAGTGAAAGGGATCAATGCTCCCCTTCCGTATGTGAGGCTTTGGGCTGGCGGCCTCTGAGGGTTTGGCTGATGTGGGCTTCCCAACCGCCCCCCAGACCCCCTGAGACCTGTCTGGCTCCCACCCCTGTCCTCGCACGCACACACACACACATGCACGCCGTGGAGGCTGAGTCCAAACAGTACTTGTGGAAGAGGGTTGGGTGTTAAACAACATGGCTGTGATTGGGAATTGATTTGTTCATTTGCCAACTGTGTGAGTGAAAGTGAGTTGGTGGTGCCTGGCGAGCTGTCTTCTGTCAGTTAAACCTCTCTCTCTCTCTCTCTCTCTCTCTCTCTCTCTCTCTCTCTCTCTCTCTCTCTCTCTGGCTCTCTCTCTCCCTCCCTCTCTGCCTCCCTCTCTCCCACAGCACCTCCAGCAGCATGAGAACGCGGTGGAGGGGGACGCCTGCTACTACCACTGCGTGCTGTGCAACTACTCCACCAAGGCCAAGCTCAACCTGATCCAGCACGTGCGCTCCATGAAGCACCAGCGCAGCGAGAGCCTGAGGAAGCTGCAGCGTCTGCAGAAGGGCCTGCCCGAGGAGGAGGAGGAGCTCAGCGCCATCTTCACCATCCGCAAGTGTCCCTCCGCAGACACCGGTAAGGAGAGGCTCTCCGTCCCCGTCGACCGTGTCGCGGCAACGCATGCACATGCGCCCCCACTCGGATGTTCCCTTTTTTTGGTTTGCCTCTGTCTCTCTCTCTCTTTCTCTTTCTCCTCTCTCTTTCTCTCTCTTTCTCTCTCTTTCTCTCTCTCTCTCTCTCTCTCTCTCTTTCTCTCTCTTTCTTTCTCTTTCTCTCTCTCTCTTTCTCTCTCTTTCTCTCTCTTTCTCTATCTCTTTCTGTCTCTCTCTCTCTCTCTCTCTCTCTCTCTGCTCTCTCTCTGCTCTCTCTCTCTCTCTCTCTCTCTCTCTCTCTCTCTCTCTCTCTCTCTCTCTCTCTGCTCACTCACACTCCCAAAAACCGATACCCACCTGCCCTGCATTCACAGTGTAGCTGACTAAAGTGGGCCTTCTCTCTCCTGCTCGGATGCAGAACTGCTGCTCGGTTTATGATAATAGAGAACTAATCAAATATGAACAAACCCCAGGCAAGCAGACCACATGGATCAGGACGTGGTGGGTGTTTGCTTTTGCCATTGTTATTAATCCAGGTCAAAAAGCAGGAGTCGTAGTATCACTGTTAGGGGATCAGGGATTGGGCTCTCAGAGCGTGTCGTATCACTCTGAGGACGCATAAACACCTCTCAGAGCCACTGAGTCTCACGCACACGGAATGATTACTCGTTTGTTTTCCATGGTAAAGTAAAGGTAAAACACCCTTTGTCTGTATCTACATCCTCTTATCAAGTTTGTTCAAATTATTATCCCACATACACATTGTGAAAGTCTGCCTTCGGAGAAACAGGGTTAATAGAAAGAGTCGACCAGTGTTGCCCTTGGATAACGATGACTGCAAGGCAACAGGGCTGTGCTGCTCAGCCATTAAGGACACACGGAGAGACGCCATTAATGCAACTGGACCCGACAGAAACAACAACAGCAGCAACCGTACCAGCTCGCTCCGGCGGCGTCGGCAGCAGCGCAGGCACCAGGCACGAGCGTCGAGACAGACACGAAGGCTGGTCGTTTGTTAGGGGCTGATTAAAAAGACTGTGCTGCGGTCAATTAACACTCGGTCTCAGCACAGATTTGGTTTTCTAATCACTTTAACTTCGTATGCCCTGACAAAGGCGCTCTATTGTACCCACTCCTTCTTGCCCCCCCTCCCCACCGGAGATCCACCACTGCCCTCGCACACACACACCCTCTCTCTGTGTTGTTATGTTGGAGGGGTGGGGGGGGGGGGGGGAGGAAAGAGAAAAGGCTAGCCTCTGAAGACACTTTGTTCCAAGGAGGCAGGGATAATGAAGCCAGCGGCCGGGAAATTGCGCAAAAGGCAGTCACAGATCTGAGGCAAATCATTAGAGAACATATTTAGCCGAGCAATTAAGGACAATTAAGCTTTCTGCTCGCTGCACTCCAAATATGTTAATGACTGTAGTACAGTGGACAAGCGAACACGCAAGGAAAGAGGAAGGCCCACTTAGGTTAAAAGGGTGGGGGGTTGGGGAGTTAGTGTCTCCATGGGGGGGATGAAGGGGTGGGGGGGGGGGGGGGTCTTGTGGTGTGGTTCACAAACAAGTCTGATTTTCTCTGCTTTTTTGTCCGTGTTCTGTTTATTTATATATTTTCTTCCCTAACCTTTGATGTGCGTTAATGGATGCCCATGTTTGTAAGAGAGAGAGGGAGAGGCTAGCTCTGGGTTAGGTAATGGGCTCCTGCAGCTTCCCTATGTGGGCAAGACACGTGCTCACACACGCACGCGCGCACACACACACACACACACACACAGTGGAGCTCCCCTGTAGAGTCACATCAAGCTAAGGTCTTCCTCTCTTACGTGACCAGATCAAATTATCCACCAGAAAAACAGCCAGCAAACATTACAAGATGGTAGGCTGAACGGTAAACTACATTAACACATCAGGTCTGAGGCCGTTTTAGGGCTAATGTCTATTCTGGAAGTGCATACTTTGATGATGACTCGATTGGCTTGATACCAGGTCTCTTGATGAATTCAATCAACTCATCATTCCCAGCTTAAGTACCTGAGGTATTTTTGACCTATGTAGCTGACAATTTCCACAAGAGGGACCTTACATTACACTGTACTGCTTGAACGACATTGATGAAGGACACTTAGGTCATCGAAAATAGGCTGTGATGTCATAGGTTTTGCGCGCACAGAAAATGTTATATTAAGAGACCTACCATAATCCCTGTGAGTCCCTCCCAGTCCCTGTCCTGGGCTAGTGGCTAGTTTACATGCCAGAGGCATGGTTATCATGCTTGTGAACAGTGTGGGATTGTGGGGGCTTTAGATAGAGAACGGTTCCTCAAATAGCCTGTGACGCAGTGTTTACCAAACGGCGGTGCGCGAGACCGGCCGCTGAGGCCTTGATTGATTGTGCTTCAGATGCAGGCTCCAGCCTTACAGGCCTGCGGACTCTCTCTCTCTCTCTCCCTCTCTGCCAGGAAAAGACTGGGCGCAGACCAAGAGCCGCTGGAAAGCCTGCCACCACCCCTTTAAACGCCGGGGCAAGTTTTCCCTCTCTTCTCCGCCCTTTCTTTCCCCTCCCCTCATATATGTGCACATATAAATATATGCCAGATATATATATATTTTAAAGGTCGGTTAAATGAAATGAAGTGTGTGATAAAGAATGTCGGTCCCTCTCTCGCTCGTCACCTCCACCGAGCATCTTGATCGCATTACGCTGATAATGAACATACCTCTTCATCAGCGAGCATGAACGTTGCAAATTCTTGACCCCCTCCACCCCACTCATTCCTCCGCTTCTCCCAAACTGCCATTTCACTGCCTAATGTCTGGTCCCACTACCAGCGTGGTGGGACCACCCCAGCCCTCCCCCCTCCCAGCCCCCAGCCCTGAGCCCCCTGTGCCCCTCTCGAGCCCAACCATTCCCTCCTCGTGTAATATTTAATTTCCTCCCCGCTAGCTCTTCAGAGGCACGGGGCTCTTTCTTGTGGTCGAGGCACAGTTGCTAAAGTGGTGGAAGGTTCCCCCCGCTTGTTAAAACAAAGCTGGCCCTGGATTTCTGGGTCAGCTAGGCAGTAATTCCCCTGGCTGCTGCTGTGCTGTGAGCAGGCCTCTGGTGGTATGAGGTGCTGGGCTACCAGCCTGAGCAGGGGCTGCCTCCTCCCTGCCTGCTCACCTGGGCTTCCCCCAGTCTGCTGCCCCCCTTGCCCCCTGAGTCACAACCACTGCACCAGGAGCACGACATAGGCAGACTGACAGCATGACTGTGGTTGGACTGAGGAGTCCTGTGTTAACCTAGTCCATGGTCTGTCTTGTCTGTGTAAGAGACACATAGCAAAAGTTATAGATACATAGCCTCACGCAAATAGGAGAATGCAAGCAACACACGGGCAGAAACTCCCACACACACACACACACATCTGTTATGTTCAGCCTCTGGAGGGCTGATGATCCTATGCTGCTCCTGTAGTGGGTGTCCAGGGACGACCGGGGCAGCAGAGATGTGTCTCACATCTAATTAGACCCAGGCAGGGATAAAAGGCATGCATTGTTTTTAATTCCTGCCCCCACTGAAAATGTGCCGCTTAAGCACGTTAGGGCTCTGTGGCTCTGCCTCCATTTGTCTTCTTTAACCCCTTCTCCAGAGGAGGGGGGGGCGGAGGGGGACAAAGGAGCTCTCAGAGGGACTTCAGGCCTCACACAACTGCCCTGTGCGCAGGGAGACCACTGAACTCTGCTACTATAGCTCGCACATACCCACACAAACACACACACATACACGCACGAATGGCACTTAAGTCAACATCTCTCTGGATACATGAGAAAAAGAGAGTGGAAAAGATGAAGAGAAGCGCCACTCAGGTATTTGTGTGTGTGTGTGTGTGTGTGTGTGTTTGTGTGTGTGTGCAGGCATCCGTGTGTGTGTTTTGTTGAGGGGTTCGTCTGCTTGAGTGATAGGAGGATGGCATTGGAGCATAAGGATGAGACTGTTTCTTATGAGTGATGTGCACCCGGGCGTGTGGCTCAATGACACATTGGGGCTTGTCATTTCATAACAAGTTAATGGACTCAAGTTATTTTTTAAGTGCAGAAGAGAGTGAGATCATGCCTTTAAAAAGGGCAAGTTAAATAGTGTTGCGGGGGGAGGGGCTTTTAACAGCGAAGGGGGCCCTTGTCGAGCCGTTGAGGAGTAGAGTAGAAGAGTTTGAGTCTGCAGTGCGTGTGTGTGTGTGTGTGTTGAGTCTGAGCTGGAGAACAAACGGGGCTGACGGTGTGGATTAGCCCCTGCTGTAAATCTGCCTCAGTCACAGATGGCAGGCCCTTGATCGCTGGGCTGTGACGGCTTGGCTCCCATAGCAGGAGGAAATCCCTGTCTGTGAGGCCGGGAGGCTGGCCTTGGGAGGAGGCTGAGAGGCTGGGGGGGGGGGGGGGGTCTGCCCGAGTAGCAACCCCTTCATTGTCTCCCATCTCTGGGGACAGCCTGGCCTGGGCAGTCAGGGGTGTAGAGTTGGGGGGGGGCGGGTCTGGTTAGTGACACTGCAGTTGCCATGTTTCCCCAAGGTAAACACTACAGCCCATGGATTGTGGAGCTCCGGACAGAAAACAGGAAGTTCAGTTCCTAGCTGCCGGCTGGTGTGTTGTGTTGTGGTTTTGCTGGTGGGCAGGGGGACGCAGGGTGGTTCGAATGGTTAAAATGGAAATGAGGCCAAAGATGCGTGGAATTACTGCATACTAGCGGAATCCAATTTGAAACCCCGTGCTTGTTTCGCTAAAAGGGGTGCAATTCCAAGGTCACGCGCTTAATAGCGAGGCCTGTCCCAACAACAGAGGCATCCCTCTTCCCTCCCCGCACGCCTCATACATAATTTTCTGGGCCCTGGAAAAAACTGGCAGAGATATCCATGCATAGAAAAATGCACTAATAAGGCAAATGGTGGATGGTCGCTCAAATGGGGCCCCAGTCTTCCAACCGTAACTGAGGTTGCTGGACAGGATGTGTCAACTGTCAACAGTTGGGATGTGTGTGTGTGTGTGGGGGGGGGGGCATCTTCCCCCATTTACTTAAACAGGGATGGAATAACTCAACAGTACAGTAAATGAAGCACGATCGAGGTCCTAATCCGGCTCTCTGGCCCCCTGCCTGTAGCTGTGCACGCTGCACATTATCTGGGCTTTACCCTGCCTGGCTACCACAGTGCTCTGGCTCCTGGGGGAAGGTGTGTGTGTGTGTGTGGGGGGGGGTTATGGCTTCAGAAGCCAGGGAAAGCAGGGGTGAGCTGGGCCACGCTCCGATGGCCGTCCAGAGGCCGCAGCCCCAGATCTTGCTCCTTCCCGCAGGCCGGGAAAAAGCAGACGGCAGCCATGCCTGGAATGTCCTCCTTCTTTCATGCTTGTTAAAATGCAAAGTAAACCTTCCCCGAAACAGGATATTGTAGCCCCCAACCACAAGGCCTTTTCTCCATGCCATATTATGTCCAATCTGAAATTGGCCAGTAAGTATCTCAGACAGTGCTGTATGCTCTTTTAATAAAGGCTGTTATTGCGCTGGCGATGCTGAGTGGATATCAAGGCAGCTCCTGCCCAGGCCGAGGTGAGGGTTAGGGTGGTGAGGGTGAGCGGGGCCCCCGGGGGCCCAGGGCCCAGCCAGGCTCCCGTCAGACGCCCGCCCTCTAATCCCTGGCCCTACGGCACGGGCAGCAGAGGAAATTGTTTGCTGTCCGCGGAACGTGGCAGGAATTTCATAAATACATTACCTTTCATTTTGAAAATATTAGAAAAGCTCACTGGCCCTTTATTAAAAAAGCTGAAATGACGGCTTTATAGATTTTCCAGTTGTGCATGTTCAGTGCTCATACAGCCCTGTTGTCCAAACTCGAGCACAAGGAAGTATTTTCTTTCCTGCTTCCCCCTGGTTTATGGATGGCCTCCGTATAAATGGCCTCTGGCCTCTGGCTCATCCTCCAATACCAAATGGACCAGAAAGCCACCGTTCTATTCCAGGATCAATTATGAATCAAAATCCAGATCCAGATTGGCCGAGGCCCAGAGTAGGATGGTGCTGTCCCAAGGGCTGCTTCCCCTGGCAGGTGAACAAAGCCCGCGTCTCCGATGGTATGTCAGCCCCAGAGAGCAGCCTCACCGAGCACAGGCCCAGCCTCAGCCCTGAGCCTCCGCTGAGGATGAGGGAGACAGAGAGGGACGTTGAGGCCGGCGATGAATTCGACAACAGACGAGGTTCAGTCGAAAAGAAAACGCACGCGCTTGGCTCCTTTCTTAGCATCCAAAATCAAGTCGAGTCAGGGCAAACGGAATCCGTACTCGAGTCAGTCCACATCACAGCCTGAACTTTTAACACGGGGAGTTTTTTTTTGCCTAGCATGCTTTTGGTACATGGTGAGCTCAATAAGGGCCTTAGTGTGTTCCCTGTGTGTGCTTTCACTGTCAGGGATGGCACGTGGGTGTAAATGTGAACTGGATTTTATTTGGCACACAGGCACAGCCATAAATGAGCAGACACATAGGTGTCCACACACACAGAATTAGGCGGTGTGTGGGTGAGAGGGGCCCTGCCTGTCATCGAGCCCATTCCCAGGCCTTTATTTCACCCCCTGACGAGGTGCCCGGCGGACAGCGGAGAGGAGACAGGCAGCGCATTAGAATATTGGTTTCCGTCTCGGCCGTCATTACCAGACACTCTACTTGAAAGCTGATCCAACAGATAGACAGTCCATCAGGAGACAGTCATCTCATTTGTACTTACTAAACGTGTTAATGAGTTCTATTTCGAGGGCCTGCTGGCTTTGCTGTTGGACACCGGAGCAGAGGTAGGGATCAGTGGTTTAGGGTGCTGAGTTGCAGACTCGGGAGGAGCCAGGGGGGGGGGGGGGGGGTTATGAAGTAGCAGTGCCCCCCCCCACCCCGTCGTTCAGAGAGAGTGACCACAGACTCCAAAGAGGCTGTCAGTCAGTGTCGGCTGTCTCTGTGGTTGCTGAGAGGTGAACTGAGAATAGATGAGCTGACGGCAGGAGAAGGCTTGTGATGGTTTTGATTAGAGCTGCAGCAGTGACAATGTCAGTGAATGCTAGGAAGAAAAGAGAGAGAGAGAGAGAGACAGAGAGAGACAGAGAGAGAGAGAGAGAGAGAGAGAGAGAGAGGTGTCAGTTGCGCATTGAGGCAGGGAGGTGAGTATGATATTTCCGTTTTCGGAAAGTTCTGAAAGACCTTCGATCAAACCAGGCCTAGTGTGTTGTGAACGGGGTGCCTAGAGTTCGGATTGAGGTGAGTGTCTGGAGCAGAAGGCAGTGTCCCTAGAGCTCCAACATGGCTGACTGTTGCTCCTGTAATGAGCAGCACCAGAGCAGCGTGTTGGCAGCCATCTTGTACTATTTACAGGAAGTGCTTAAAGTGTAACAAGGATCCCCAGTGTGAGTCACTGCACCATCCCTGTAATCACAGAACACCAATAACGTCAAGTGTTCCATATGAATCCCATCCAATCAGGCCATCCTAGACCGCGCAAACTCATACAAGTGCTCTCTCTCACACACATGCATACACACACACACACAATTGCATCCACACAGTACACAGGGGCTGCACATAAACACCCATAAATCCATCACACACATGTGATCGCTATACTGTTTGCTCTAATGTGTCTGGTCCACCAACCGATATGTTAGAGCCATAACTTTAATTCTTTCATAAGCAAATACGATTTTTCTTCATTGCTAACTTGGCCTCCCCCCAAGCCGCACATTATGATCTTACTGCCAGTATGTTGTGATATATGTGCTATTGATCGCAGTGTATGTGTATGTCAGGTATTCTGGGAACGAGGAACGATAAATTGTTAAACGTGCTTAGATCACTTCATCTGTTGCTGTGCTTTGGAATTTGGAGACCTGCAGTTCGCTCTCTGGAATCTCAATTGGATCCCAGTCCACAGAAGAGCGTCTGACCTTCTGAGCAGAGGTGGAGGTGCAGCGAGCTCTCTGTGCTGGTGGAGCAGGTCGGAGTGGCTCCTGACAGCACAGCATCACCGTGTGTAGAGCGGGAATAACCTGCAGGCTGAAAGGAGAGACGGTCTGTTTTGGTACCTGCTCTCCGGTAGAAGAGAGCGGAAAGAGAGGCTGTGTGTGTGTGTTTTTGTGTGTGTGTGTTTGTTTGTGTGTGTGTGTGTGTTTTTGTGTGTGTGTGTTTGTGTGTGCGTGTGTGTTTGTGTGTGAGTCCCTCCGACCCATCAATTAAAAGCAGCCAGGCAGATGGTAGTGATGAGAGAAGAGCAGGAATAATTCAATAGTGAACCTTGCTAACCTTTACCTGTGGGCCTGCTAGTCTGCCATTGATTCAGGCTGTGCTTGATTATTCACTACACACAGCCTTGAGAGACAGCGAGCGAGCGAGGGAGAGAGAAACAGAGGGGTATTGATGAGCGGGGTGAAAAATACAGTGGGAAAGATGAGTGGGAGTGAGGTGGTGGAGAGAAACAGCAGGATAGCGTTGGTGGCATGTGACAGTGGATGTAGGGCAGGAGCAGGTGTTTACAGCTCGGTGCTGCGAGTCTCCCGTTACCTCCGACAACCGTCACCCCCCCCCCCCCCACACACACACACACACACATGCCTGTCTGGATATCAGGCACAGGAACAGGGATTGTCACACCCTTCCCCCAGGCCTCACCTGGCCCGCCCATTCCCTCGCTAACATTGATCGGAGCACACCTCCGGGTCAGGAGCTCGTGTCTGCAGGGAGGGGACAGGGATTGTCCCCTCGTAGAAGCGTGTTTGGGGGGAAAGCGTGGGATTGTGGGGCAGCAGACGGCCTGTTGTTCTGTGCCTGCTGCCGCCGATTGGCCGGCGGTGTTTGTTAAGGAGAGGTTGGGGGGTCTGGGTCTACAGCGGGTTGGGGGGTCTGGGTCTACAGCGGGTTGGGGGGTCTGGGTCTACAGCGGGTTGGGGGGTCTGGGTCTACAGCGGGTTGGGGGGTCTGGGTCTACAGCGGGTTGGGGGGTCTGGGTCTACAGCGGGTTGGGGGGTCTGGGTCTACAGCGGGTTGGGGGGTCTGGGTCTACAGCGGGTTGGGGGGTCTGGGTCTACAGCGGGTTGGGGGGTCTGGGTCTACAGCGGGTTGGGGGGTCTGGGTCTACAGCGGGTTGGGGGGTCTGGGTCTACAGCGGGTTGGGGGGTCTGGGTCTACAGCGGGTTGGGGGGTCTGGGTCTACAGCGGGTTGGGGGGTCTGGGTCTACAGCGGGTTGGGGGGTCTGGGTCTACAGCGGGTTGGGGGGTCTGGGTCTACAGCGGGTTGGGGGGTCTGGGTCTACAGCGGGTTGGGGGGTCTGGGTCTACAGCGGGTTGGGGGGTCTGGGTCTACAGCGGGTTGGGGGGTCTGGGTCTACAGCGGGTTGGGGGGTCTGGGTCTACAGCGGGTTGGGGGGTCTGGGTCTACAGCGGGTTGGGGGGTCTGGGTCTACAGCGGGTTGGGGGGTCTGGGTCTACAGCGGGTTGGGGGGTCTGGGTCTACAGCGGGTTGGGGGGTCTGGGTCTACAGCGGGTTGGGGGGTCTGGGTCTACAGCGGGTTGGGGGGTCTGGGTCTACAGCGGGTTGGGGGGTCTGGGTCTACAGCGGGTTGGGGGGTCTGGGTCTACAGCGGGTTGGGGGGTCTGGGTCTACAGCGGGTTGGGGGGTCTGGGTCTACAGCGGGTTGGGGGGTCTGGGTCTACAGCGGGTTGGGGGGTCTGGGTCTACAGCGGGTTGGGGGGTCTGGGTCTACAGCGGGTTGGGGGGTCTGGGTCTACAGCGGGTTGGGGGGTCTGGGTCTACAGCGGGTTGGGGGGTCTGGGTCTACAGCGGGTTGGGGGGTCTGGGTCTACAGCGGGTTGGGGGGTCTGGGTCTACAGCGGGTTGGGGGGTCTGGGTCTACAGCGGGTTGGGGGGTCTGGGTCTACAGCGGGTTGGGGGGTCTGGGTCTACAGCGGGTTGGGGGGTCTGGGTCTACAGCGGGTTGGGGGGTCTGGGTCTACAGCGGGTTGGGGGGTCTGGGTCTACAGCGGGTTGGGGGGTCTGGGTCTACAGCGGGTTGGGGGGTCTGGGTCTAAAGCGGGTTGGGGGGTCTGGGTCTACAGCGGGTTGGGGGGTCTGGGTCTACAGCGGGTTGGGGGGTCTGGGTCTACAGCGGGTTGGGGGGTCTGGGTCTACAGCGGGTTGGGGGGTCTGGGTCTACAGCGGGTTGGGGGGTCTGGGTCTACAGCGGGTTGGGGGGTCTGGGTCTACAGCGGGTTGGGGGGTCTGGGTCTACAGCGGGTTGTGCCCATAGCCTGAGCGCAGGAGGAGGCTGGAGTCTGTTTAACCAGATGTGGGGCCCTTTTTCTGCCCAGCGACGATCCGAGACAAGATGGTATTTGTTTTTGACAAACTGGGACATTCCTGCTGTTTGACTGGGTCAGATTTATGGCGTCCCTCCTGGTCCGGGTAGAAGGCCCAGCCCTCACACTGTCTCTTTGTCTGGGCCTCGCAGGCCGCTTTGCCCCTCTTGTCACTGGAGCTTTATTAGCTGCTACTGGACACATTCCCCCCCGCCTGTAGCCTCGCCGAAATGGGCAGAGCCCGGGCACACACCCAGGCCCCAGCCCAGAGATGGATGAGATTTAAAGTGTATCAACTCACAGAAAGATGAATGTTGCATATTCTTTTCGAGCAGTGTTTCAATCTGGCCAGGCTGCCTAGGCTGTGATGTCTCCTCCTCCTCAGTGCAGGGGATGAGCGACTGGCAGATCAAGGCCTGGCTGTCTGTCTCTGGGATCAGGCCGGCTTCAATATGTGTTGTCTCATGCGTCTGGGTGATTGCCCTTCTATGTCTATGTTGACTTTACAGGAGGCAGGAAACACACAGACACACATGCACAAGCACATGCATCCACACTGTGACAGAGCATACACATTACACACGGGTTCTTTCAAAAAGAGCCCGAGACAGTGTTCAGCCGTAGAGACACCATAGAATACATAGTATATCCTTATTTGTGTAGAGGGTATAGTAGAATAAGTCTTTAATATCCCAAAGGGGCAATTAGTTTTGAAGCCGGAATCAAGAAACATACAGTATAATGTACACTTTATCACATGCACTAAAATGAAATTGACTATACAATACGAAACAGAAGTTAAAAACCGAGTAAAGGCAGAGTAATAAAAACTATAGTGTAGTTGATATCATCAACAACCAAGTCACATGCTCGTCAAGTCTGGAAGTTCTTGATTGAGTTTGATACTTATTTCTTGCTTCTTACTTTAAGTGATTGTCTTTGCACTCAAGAATAAGACAAAACTACACAGCACATGCTCAGGCAGATCTGTTTTTTAAATTTCCTATTGTCTTTGTTACACACATTGCCTATAAAACGGTTACTGCATATGCAATCATTGCCTGTTGATTTCCAATAGCGGCAGCGGTTTATAAGGCTTTTTTCTGCTTTTTTATTGTTCCGGGATTCTTGGCATGGTTATTTGTTGAGCCCTCGAATTTCTGTAAAGCATATTTTTTCATTTAAAAGTGAATTTAGAAGACACGGAGAAGGACGGGAGAGAGTGGAGGCAAATATGTTGGAAGGCAGCAGAAAAACCAACCCTGACCAATTTGAAGCATTAAGATGAATAATCCACTGTTTAGAAACCAAGCAAAGGTCAATTTTCACGCTACCTGCTCAGTAAGCATACAGGAGAGCCCGCCGTATCGAGTCAATTCAGCCGCGCTGCACAGTGAAGAGGAAGGGACACGCCATTCCGGGGCCACTTTAGAGTTGTGCCGCTACGTTAGACCAAGTGCTGCTATAAAAAGAGTTTCTCCTCACTCAAGCCAGGCCCGAATGGCTCATGCACTTGTTTTTGAAGTTTTAGTGCTCTCTGAGCCAGGATACTTGTGGACCTGGAGAGACAGATTAAAAGTAGTTTACAAACTTGGCCAACAAATAGGGATCCAACAGGTGGGGATTTTTTTTTACAAGAAAATATATATTGGAATGATCTGTTCTCCTATACATGGATGGGGGTTTTAATATCAGACTGGACTGGCTAGCAGCTCCTACCGTAGCCTCTACTGACCATTCTAACTGGACAGGATATACTGGTGCAGCACCAAAAAGCTATTTGGTACAACATGAAAGACATATGAATTTGACTGATAGCAGAGGTCTCAAGAGGCCAGTGCTGAAGGCCTTCTGAGACCGAGTCTCCACAATAGAGAGAGAGATGCTCCCCTGTGAGCAACCTAATAGAGGAGGAGAAGGATTAGTCTGCTCTGTCTACTCTCACTGGTCATGTGAATATTAAAACAGGGACTAATGGTGTCTGGGAAGTGGAATTAGCATCCAGGACAGTGTCACTCCTCCCAGCTACCTTAATGAGGCAGGGACAGAGCACGGTGTCAGAGACGACAAGCAGGCCAATGGCTATTAAAAACCACACACACCCATCTAGGAGGGAGCACAGGAGGGAGGGGGGCTGCGGCCCCATGCTGAGAGCAGCCATTTTGTTCCTGAGATCATTTTGAAAACATCTGTAGACGGTATGGATATTAGTCCCAGACAAACTGGCATGTGAGAAAGAAAAAGAAAGTGATGATGATTGCAAGGGGGTGGCGGGGGGGGGGGGGAGGAGGGCGTTGGAAATGAGTGTTTCTGTCATGTATATGTTGAATATCCCAGCTACTTGGGAAAGGTTGAGATGGGGCACATATTTGGGGGCAAGACGCTGAATGGCGTTACAGTCGAGGTGACTGAATGCATGCGCAGGTCCCTGTCAATCAGACGAATGGCCCAGTATTCTCCTGCTTGTTTAGTTCCTCAGGTCCTATGTCAGCTGGGACCAGTATGGCAGGGGAGAATTAGGAAAAAATGGGCCCAGTTTTTGTCATGTAAAACCGGGTGAGAAAATCTAATTGGGTGGGGGAGAGAGAACGAGGTGTCCTTTGTTTAAGGGCCTTCCTGCAGTCACTTTGCAGCCTCCATTGTGAGCGGCCCACAATAGCATTAATTTGTGCTCCTGGCCTAGGCTCTTCCTTTCTCTGGCTCTCTGTGCAGTCAGCTCCTGTCCGTTCCACTCTATCTCCACGCTTTACCTCCACGCTCCAACAGCACTGAGGAGGGAGGCCACAGAGACCCCCACCACCACCACCTTCAACACTTCCCTTTCAATCCCATATTACTGGGCCTTTTTATTCCTCCCCATCAAAAAAAAAAAGTTACGTTCTTGTCTGCCTTCTCTGGCCTTGGTTTTCTGCCTCCAGAAAGTGTCTGTACATATCTTCTCGCATGTTATCTGATTTGAAAAACCCAGTCATTTAATGAGAAATGATTGGAATTGATTGCTCAGTAAGTTAAGAGTCTTGCCATGAGAACGGGCCAGTACCGGATGAAAGATTGTGTCTTCATCATAAAGGAAATACTTTTTAATTTTCAAAAAAATTCTTTAAATATGTAGGGCAGAGACTTAATAAAGAGACGATGAGAAAGACTGTACATTCAGTACATGACTGTAACAGTTCTGAAAACTGTTACTGATCCTCTAATGGCCATGAAATGTATCATCTGGGCTCTTTGTCAACAAGCAGACTGTTGGAGTGCACTCCTACACTTGTGATTTTCACACAGTGATTTTTCTCAAGTGAGACAATCCTTCCATGCTTCCTTCATCTGAAGACAGGAGCCATCTTTGAATTAGCACTCAGGCGTCACTACAAAGCTATGCACTCGACGCTTATGAGATCTTCTCAAAGAGGCCAAACACAATCCCCTTCAATGAGAGACGACCTGTTCTTCCCATCGCCGGCTTCTCAGACCATCGTGGGCCCGCTAAATTTAGAGAAACAAAGGAAGGATTTTCAAGTTGCCAATTTGAAGAACACGGAAGATAAGTGAGGTTAGATGTTTCTTCCTGCCTGTGTCAGTGTGTCCATGTAGAGCAGCGAGCAGGCTAACATGTAGTCCTGTGAGTGGCAGCCGCTACCATGCACTCTAGCACCACCCCCAACCCTGCCCATGTGCAAATTGAATAACGACTAACCTCGTCATATTTAGTGCACTATTAATGGCTCTCTGCCTTGTGAAGGTGTAATCATGCGTGATAAAAACCGGGCCAAAGTTACTAAGCTACGAGCAATCTTGTGTGCATTAAAGTGTCCTTTTTTTGTTGCAAAGGTCATTCATAACTTGGTCGCACCGTTGATGTACAGTGAGAGATATTGATTGATTAATGCATAAAGTGCTCGGAATCCATTTGGCTCTGCGAAGGGGAGTGGAGAGAAGACTTGCACTCTGTCTCTCTCCCCCTCGCTCGCTCTCCCTCTCTATATTTTCACCTCTCCCCCCATTGTTCGAAGGGCATCATTTTTCCTCTGCTAAGTTTAAGGGACAAAAGCCCCTGTTTCTGCCAAGTAATGCATTCAAAGGAACATTGATTCTCATCAGTGTCAGTTGAATTACTCTCAAAGGCTTGACAAGGAGTTGCTCTTACATGAACCTCCTGCCTCTGCCGCCCCTCAAACACCGCAAGAGTGAACCGGCAGTCCAGCTCATCTCTAATAACTCACAAAGACCTTTTTTTCCCCCCCCCACCTCAAAGTGTCTTAAAGTAAAACTTTTTCATCCACACTTTACTAGACACTTTTCTGTTTTCCGCCAGATGGGGGTTAGAGCGTGACGTCACATTCTCTGTGTCGCCCCTCAGTGTAATCACCGGGGTCCTCCTTTGATTTGCAGAGCGGCACACCAATCATCGCTCATCAAGTGTGGTTCATATTGGTAATCTCATGGAGTGTCTTCGGAGGGTTAAACTCCACCACCGCTGGGTCTCCATTGTCCCTCCATAGATTGATTCAGGGAGGACATGGACATGGTCTCCTCCGAACTCGGCGGGTCCCCCGGCAAATAGCGGTCAGAGCCTTCGAGGGGGCAGGGTCAGGGGCCGGCGCCTTAGCTCTCTGTGACAAGGAAGAGGAGCCTTTCCTCCCCCTGCGGGCCCCTGCTGGGGAGCCCTGTGAAAGGACCCTGAGAGATGGTCGTTCCTTAAGACACCCGGGCTTCATTAGGGATTCATAACAAGAGTGTGCCATCCCCAGCACCTTTCATCTCCACCGGGGGCTGCTCCATTAGGATCTTTTATCTTTGTGCTGATGTGGCTGCTGCTGGTAATGGGGCTGACGAGAAAACCCCAAAAAGTAAAGACTCGACACTGACGCTGTCAGCCGTCCTCCAAGACTAACAGATCCATACTCCATGGACCCACAGGTTAATGAACTCGGAATAGCCCCTGTGAGTTAGGCATTTATAGAACTTCAATCCGGAAATACCCAGCATTTGTCATGTTGTTTAGACCTGACAAGAACAAATATGCACAAATATGTCCATTGGACAAATGTACGGGTAAAGAGAGATAGTAAAGGTAGGATTGCGAGGGGTTCCAAGCAGAGAGAGGACCGTTACGGAGGTGGTGGGAGCTACGTTGGAGTGGTGTGTGTTTCCATTTTGACGGCTAGAATCTGGCATGGCGTGCTGCTGTGCTGCTAATGGTTTGTGGCCTCACCACAGAACAGCCAATGCTACAGCAGGAGCACTGGTGTCAGCTGCCATAACAACTCCACAGCCCTCCCCCGCAGGACCCATCCACCCTCCTACACACACACACACACACACACACACACATGCACACGCTACACACACACATGCACACACACACACAACCTGCCCTCCTCCCCATCACCCGTGATGCAGAGCAGCTGATGGTGTTCAAATGATGATGAATTGACACCAATGCGGTATCCATTTCTCTGCACATTCATATGTTTTTTTTTTTTTTCATAGTCATGGAGGTTTTCAATAGACGTGTCTCATTGCAAGATGGCCAATGGCCTCAAAGGGAAGGTATGAAAAAATGTATTGTCGGCTAATGTACCTTTAATATCGCATTACTGCTGTTGTGCAGGCTCCTCTTGAAAAACGTTGCTTTTGGAGAAGAAAACACAATCGCATAATGGTTTGGTAATTCATGCAGGGCAATGTATTTCGAATGTTATACTAATTATGAGAAATACTCTAACTTTCCCCTACATGGCCACGGCGAAGCAAATCTCATTTCCAAGGCAAAGCAGGGAAGGAACACACTGAATAATCATTGTGTTTAATGCTCTAGTCATAATCCCAGGTTTTATGATGGTTTTCTAATGATTTTCTAATGATGTTAAATATTAGTAGAGAGTACAGCCATAATTTGAACGCAGCGGTCGTTTTTTCAACACTCTATCAGCACACCCGATTGCAACTGCGATGAATATTGCTCCAGGAATGAGATTTAAGGGCCATCCCCTTTGGTGTTTTATTTTGCCGTCTCCCCGTCTGCCATAAATCCTCATCGCAGCGCTCTGGAAGCCTCTCTCGCCCCGCTCCCCAGGTGGGAATACGATTAGGTGCAGGGGCCATTTCATTCAGCGCCACTGTCCATCCGCCGCAGTCATTCGTAAAAAAATGCTGAAGCTGCCCCTATGGAGAAAACACGAGAGTGAGGCTCCTGGGAAATAAAAAAAGAAAAAAAGAAGAAAAAAGCAAGAGAAGTAGAGGTAGAGAAGGGCAGAAAACGGAGGAGAAAATGGCAGTCAGGAAAAAAGGAGAGAGAAATAAATGTCCCTGAATGGCTATCAAACGAGATACAGAAAGCTCAGTGCCTGATGAGGGACAATGTAGAGCAAAATATGTATTGGAGACAAAGGCTTTGTCTCCTTCCTGGGCCTCTTCAATGAATTACACCCCCCCCCCCCCCCCCCATACCCCCTCCCCCCAGCTTTTTAATTAAATGGCCACAGCTCCATCTCTCTATCCGTAGCTCCCCATTACAGAGGCTAGATAAGGGATTGCTATCTGTAGCATGTTAAGAAAGGCTGCTGGGCAGCGAAGCCTCATGAAATTTGTCACAAGATCTCATTTTCCTCATTGCCAGACGTGATGCTTATAATTGATGTGGAGGCAGGAGTAATTTATTGTCCGTCTGCAATTATCATCCTCTTCTTGCGAGGGGATGTGTCTGCAATTTAGATGGGGTGGGGGGTGGGGGGGGGGGGGGGGGGGGGGGCAGTGGTGTATACACGTGTGTGGTTGTAGGGGTAGGGTGGGGAGAGCAGCAGTATGCTTGCAGGTGTGTGAGGTGTAAGGGGAGGAGCAGTGCAGTTTGAGGTTGCGGGACACACACATTCATGCAAGTGGCAGTTTTGACTGCGTGTGTGTTCATTTGCTTCTATCCCGACCACCATGATCACCTCGGGATGTAAATTGACGGCTGGTGACGGCCGTATCATGAGCTGGATGGGGCCTCTAACACGGCCGCGTGGAACCGGGGCTGACGGGGCTGTCACCGCGCCAGCTGGACTTTCACACACAGCCGGGGGCTGGGAGGGCCAGCAGGGGCCGTGGGTCGGGGGGGGGTCGGAGGGGTCGGGGGGGTGGGGGGGAGAGGGGGGGGGGGGTTGGGGGGCTGGTCCAGCCAAGCTTTGTCCACCTCCGTCTCTCAGTCCCCCGACATTTATTTGCCTCCTGATTTCCTCAGACCTGGTATCTCTGTCTCTTTCTCTCTCTCTTTCTCTCTCTCTTTCTCTCTCTCTTTCTCTCTCTCTCTCTCTCTCTCTCTCTCTCTCTCTCTCTTCTCTCTCTCTCTCTCTCTCTCTCCTCTCTCTCTTTCTCTCTCTCTTTCCTCTCTCTCTCTCTTTCTCTCTCTCTTTCTCTCTCTCTCTCTCTCTCTCTCTCTCTCTCTCTCTCTTTCTTTCTCTCTCTCTCTCGCTCCTTCCTGATAATGATGATCATGGGAGGAGGATTGTTCAGAATGGAGTCATTTGAATACTGAAGAGGATCAGAGACTAACGCTCCATCAAGGGAAACGCAATCAAGCATTTATTATTATATTTTTAATCAAATTGTGAATTTATTTACCTCATTACCTTTTCCTGGCAGATTCAGACAAATATACGGACACACTCTGTACCCACAGGAAAATTTGTCATCACAATCTGGAATAACATAAGACATCAATCATGGGCTTTTGGAAGCCTTTACTTGTTTAATGCACGCCTGAGCTGTGTTCTGATTTTAAACCACCTCCGAGTTCATTAATTTCCCTCTCCTGGTCATAACATTAAACATTAAATAATGCTGGCTGGCGAGGCGCTGCATTAAAACACATGCAGTCATTAACACAGAAATATCATTAGTGATATGGAGGCAGCACTTGAGTTAAAAAATGAGGCAGCTCCCCGCCCTGTGTGCTCTATGTGGCTCACGTGTGCTGGCTGGGCTGAGGACAACGCGTTACAGAGTGTTAGAGTAGGGGTTGTTCTCTCATTAGTGACGCCGCAGTGGCCGGTGGACCCCTGGTGGGTGTGTTTCTGTCTGACCGTCTTCCTTCCTGCCTGTCTGTCTGCCTACGTGTCTGTCGGTCTGTCTGTCTGCGTGGCAGCAAAGACGAGTACCACATCAAGCTAGCCAGAGGCTCACCTCCAGAATGAATGGAGTCAGTAGGGTGCTTTGAGATTGTTTTCTTCAGCCCAGTGGATACCGCTGATTTCAGAGATATTGTCTGAGCCCCATGAGGTTCGGAAGTCTCTCTCTCACACGCACACAAACACGCAAGTCATATGATGATTTTTTATTGTCAGCTAAGCTACGATTAGAAGAATGCTGTCTTTTCCAGCTTTTGATGTGCAGTACTCAGGTTGAATGAGTGTATACAGGTTTATCAGCAACCATCATGTCCTGTAGCTCAACTGTGAGTGTGTTTGGGGTGTTTGGAGGAAGGAGGGGGGGGGGGGAGAGAGAGGTGGGGGGCTGTCACACCAACGTCCTCTGTCGCCGTAGCCAACTCTGAGCATGCTCATTGGGTAACAGAACCGGTTTGTCTACCTGCCCTGTTGTGTGCTGTTTCCAAATTAGACTTTCAAATCAAGGAGCCAGTGGGAGACAGAGACACTAGTTTTCTCTCCCCCTTTAATAATCAGCCCTGTTTACTCTTCGGGGACTCATCTTTATACTTCTCTTAAATGCGCCCTCTAAGCGGGGAGAGTGTCTTTAATAAAGCACACAGGCAGGCAGCGCGCCATCCCAGCAATATCTGGGATGTGAATCACGCAAGGGAGATTTGAGAGATGGAAGCAGTGGAGGAACACCAGGGAGGAGGAGGGGGAGGAGGAGGAGCAGGGGGGAGGAGGAGGAGGGGGGAGGAGGAGGAGAGGAGGAGAGAGGCAGGGGGGAGGAGGAGGAGGGGGGAGGAGGAGAGGAGCAGGGGGGAGGGGAGGAGGAGAAGGAGGAGGAGCAGGGGGGAGGAGGAGGAGGAGGAGGAGCGGAGGAGGAGCAGGGGGGAGGAGGAGGAGGAGAAAGGAGGAGGAGGAGAAGGAGGAGGAGAAGGAGGAGGAGCAGGGGGGGAGGAGGAGGGGGGGGGAGGAGGAGTAGGAGGAGAGAGGAGGGAGGCGGAGGAGGAGGAGGAGGAGCAGGGGGAGGAGGTGGAAGGAGGTTCTACCGCTGCACCCTTCATGCTCTATTATCTTTATGGCATAGCAAAACATGCTTCAGGCAATCAGCATGAAATTGTTAATTGCTCAGCCCACTTGTTGTTGCTCTGGGGACAGGGACTGAGGGAGCCTTCAGCAGGACTGGATCCAGTCAGCGGTGAGGCGCCCAACTAACTGCCTGCACGGCTGCATGGTAGGACAGCAAGAACTCTGTCAAACAAACAGCAGCCTCTCATTCTTTGACCTTCACAGAATTCATATAGCAATCACCACAGGCAAAACATTGTATCTGAACCATCTAGAGATATGTTTTCGAGGAATCGTTTTGTCTGAACTTGTAACGGTAGTTATGTGTGCTAGTTTGTGTAATTGCCGCGGATGTGAATTCTACTTACATTGCCACAAGGTTGTTGAAAAGAAAGTGAAGATGAGGTTTGAGGCAGTAATGTGTAGCAGTTGGAGGTGAACCCAGGCTCTGAACACAAACTGGTTCAAAGGTTTCACGCAGAAAGCCCTAAAACATTATAACCTACAGTATCAGCCTGGAAAGCTAAAAGGCAAATTATCACTACTTAGGGAAACAAAACTTTCCTCCAGTTTTGCCTGAGAACAACATTCTTAGTTTGTACGTGTGCATATATATTGTATGAACATTAGTATGTGTGTGTGCGTGTGTACTATATTTATCAGTGGCTGCAGGCATTGTAGCCATGTGTACTGTTTATGGGCGGAGGTCAGGGGATTGTTGCTTTTCAGGGTGGTGAGTTTTGGTCAGGCAGTCATGGCTGTGATGGAAGAGTACACCAGATAGGAGTCACACAGGAGTGAGTGAGCTTGGACAGGATCAGAACAAAGACAGACCTTAGTTTTTTTTTGTTAGTTTTTTAACAAGGGGAGCGGGAGTGGGGGCTAGTGCCCTCCACCCTGAGCAGGGGGGCATCACAGGCAGCAGTCGAGGCCCTTTGAGTGATGCCTAGCACCCTCCCACCCCCCCCCACCCCCCAACCCCTCCCATGCAGCTCCCTGACCCCACTTAGGAGTGGCTCCAGGTGGCTCGGAGGAGGGAAATGTAAGAAGCCTTTTCAAACCCCCCCCCCCCAAGCCCGCCCCACACACCCCAGTTACATATTCAGAACACACAGTGCCCCTCCTCCTGACTGCCGGTCGCCGTTGTTCCTCCTTTCGAGGAGGAGAGGAGACGCGGCTAGGTTTACACGCCGCGGCGCGCTAATGCGACGCGGCGCGCTAATGCGACCCGTCACGCGCGCTGATCGTCTTAGACGTGGAGGGGGGATGAGCGCTCGCAAGGTGTTGTCTTCGAATGGGATTGCCGCGAGTGAGACGTCCTCGTTGGGCGATATCTCCCCCCCCCCCACCCCCCCCTCAGAGCAGCCACTTCCGTACGGAATGATCTGTTATTAAGCAAATGAAGTGCTGCGGGCCCAACGTTAAATCCCACCACTTTGTCATGGTGTGCTTTCAGTTATCACGCCCCGCTCCCTCTTTCATCACTCATGTTCCTATCCGACTCTCCCACGCTTCGTCACTCCGCGCCGGGGCGCGCCCGCCGTTGTATTTAAAGTCAGCGGCGTCCCCTTTGGAACGCCCGTGACAGAGAGAGGATTCAAAGTGCTAATCAATGAGTCTTAAAAAGCTGCATTGATCTCAATTAAAAAAGGAAGTTTGAAGCGAATCAGGCGGTTTCACCCATGCAGAGTAGACTTACAGTTAAAGGAGAGAGGGGCTGAGTGCAGCTGGCTGTGATCTGTGAGGAGGACCCGGGGACAGCTGTCAGGGATGTGCCACTTGCTGCGGTGCGTGTGTGTGCGCGGGCGCGAGCGCGTGTGGCAGATAATCCCACTGAACTTCATCTCCCGTCTCCAGGAGGGTGGAGGGGCTCTGCAGGATCTCCTGGAGTGCTTCTCCCTCCTCAGACGTCGACGTTGCTCACCCACCGAAATCTCCTGCTGCTTCTCCGCCTCCTCCTCCTTCTCTCTCCTCCTCCAACTCGTCTACCTTGTCCTCCTCGCCCCCTTTTTTCTCCTCTTCAACCTCCTGCTTCTCCCCTTCCTCTTCCCTCTCCTCCTCCTTCTCATCCTCCTCTTCCTCCTGTTTTTCTGGAGGAGCAGCAGAGGTGCCGGTTGGCTCCTCCACCCGGGTGAAGCGAACCCCTGGCAGACGACAGCCCCGCCTCCCTCGCCTCAGAACAGTCGATTGGAACACGTGCCTCGACTTGAGCAGGAATTAGCAAACCTTTTTAACGAAGTCTGCTTTGACACAGGCCTTTTGTCTTGGCCGTCCACAGGCTGGAGGAAGATGAGGGGGAGAGAGCAGGAGAGCGTGGGGGAATGGCAGCTGCTGGGCAGGAATTGATTGCATTAATTGATATGCCAATATGTAAGCTTGTTACATCCACCATTGCTTAGGATGATGGCTAACAAGTCCTGATGATCAATGGAACCAATAAAGGCTTCATCCATTAATGAGCAATGTGGTAATTAATGTTATCCCTAAACCAATTAGTCCGGGCAGTGTATCTACTGGTAAGCACAGTGAGTGGTCCCCGCCACTTTATGTATTCCCCTATACCTCCACTCCCCTTCTCACACTGCTGTGGGCTTTGATGAGGGCTGTAAGATTGCCCTGTGGCCTTCTCTGTGGACAGTTATAGGACGTTCAGCACGGCGAGGCTGGAGTTTGAAAGTCACCTCAAGTGTGAAAAGGCAACGTGTTCCGAAGAGCATCGTAATTCACTACATTTAGTCATTTCGTCATTTTACATTTACATTACTAGTTACGTTTAGTGAGCTTTGATTCGTTTGCATTGTCGTCTGACCCACACTGACAGCACGACTGCATCCCAAGTATCCCGATGCATGTTTTTCCTGTACTGCGGAAGCAGTCCTGTTTGCTGTGCTGTTTCCTGTACCAGTCCCTAACCCGCATCCTGTTAGAGGGTTGTGTCGTTGAACAGCTGTGGATGGGGATGACCTTTTGGGCAGACAGGGCCGGGGCAGGGCCATGCCCACTGTGTACACAGTCTTACCTGGCTGAAAGGGAGTGTTACA
>NC_090062.1:3396735-3432740 GCF_038355195.1 Osmerus mordax
GAGGTTGTGGAACACCTGCCTGAGGGTGAGCTTCCTCCCTGCCTTCTCCAGCACCACCCGCTCCGCCTCCGTCTTGTAGGTGGTCTGGATGAAGTTGAGCAGGTGCTTCTGGGACATGCAGGCCGCTGCGTGAATGTGAGTGTCCACCTGGGGGGGGGGGGAGGGGGCCAGAGCTGGACCCGTCAGGACACATCCTCTTCAAAGAGACTATTTGAACTTGTGAAAAGCTCTTAACGGTCGGATGTACCGACCTTCCTGACGTTGTAGAAGTCTCTGTGTGGCACGCTCTTTAGCTCCTTCAGCTCTGCCATCTCATTCAGCATCTCGTGCAGGTAGAACTTTGATCCCAGGAAGTTCAGCCGTCTGTGACAGTAAGTCTTCCTGAAGAACATAGTACACAGAAAGAGATTCATATGTAAAAAAAAAACAAAAAACAAAAACAAAGATCACAAAATATAACTAGAGAGGATACAATTTCTGGGGAAATTGTAGGGTGTGCTTGCTTGCGTCGGTTGCACAGGGGTCTGTATATTTTATATAAAAATGCATCGGGCCTACTTATTATTTATAAAGATTACATAGATTTAAAAGCATCTTTTTTTTGCTGCTCATTTACAACTCAAAATACGAGTGAAGTTTAGAATGAAATATGATGTCTTCTCATTTCCCCTGCAAGAGGCAGCTGACAGGCTGAATCAAAACGAATACATTTGGCAGACCGGTGTACAAATGGACCTAATCTCTATGATTTAAACGTCATTTTAAGTTTTTCTCTTCTCATGATATTTTCAGGCATTTAGCCTACTCATATTGCATTCATTCATGAATAAACAACCCCTTTGAAGATTATTCTACGACTTTACCCGGCAGTAGAAGATGGAATCGCAATTCAAACGGTACCATCTGCTAACTGAAAATATGCCCCCCAAAACGTAAATAAGCTTGACATTTATTTAGTGGAAAATTGCTCATTCATAAAAAGCTCACTGGTAGCGATCATTGTCAGTAACAACGCAAAATGCGATATAGCCCTGTGTTGAGAAGCTGCCCCGGTAAATTGTACTACTACGGTACAGTACTAGGCTACTGCTGTGTTCGTCTTGGTAGCGATTGCGTTGGTTGAATTGGATTTAACGTTCCGTTGTACGGTTTAGGCTGAAATTAATTATTTTCATGAACAGATTGACAACGTTTAGGCTGTGGCAATGAAGTTCAGGTTAGTAGTTAGATAGACTTTTGATTTAAGTAAGGGGAGTGCCGAACATTTTCTGTCGCCGTTTGACTTCCTAAACAGCTGTGTACTGTAGCTAGATGTTTTTGTAGTGTGTCTCGCGTAAGCTACAGCGTTGCAGTGAGCTACACTGGTTTGAAACCACAGGTAATGGTAATTTCACCAACAAATCGTTTTCTAATGTCAGAATAAATCCTACAACGAAAATGTATATGTGAGGAATGTTTATTTTAACGATTGAAAACAGATAACGCTACATCATAGACCACTGTAGTATGTGTTGCCCGGGAAACACAGGCTAATGTCATGATGCTAATACTTCAGTGAAATAGTAGACTACTGTTTCCGAAAGTAGATGTACTTCCTTAATAATATCAGCTTATATTGTACATTACACATCACAATTGTGTGTCATATCACAAAGTAAAATGAGTAAATAGTTATCACCCTGGCCTCTTTTCTTGTGGCGTTTCTGCAGCTGCCTTGCAGTTAAGCTATAGTTAGCCTAGCTATCCCCCAAGTTAACAGATGCTAAACGAATGTTCTGGCAAAGGTAGTCACGCGTGTTTTCGTGACGTTAGTGACGCAGTGACGTTAGTAACGTCAGTGACTGTGGCTAGCAAATTAGCCACCGTTAGCTTCACTTTTCGCCACAAAAACCTAATTTAAGCTTAAACCATGCAACGGAACGTAAATTCCAATAGAAGCAACTCAATCGCTACCAAGACGAAACTTTTGACACCTACGTTGTCTATGTAGGCCAAGTATTTACTGAGTTTTAGGGGGGCAAAAAGAAATAAAAATAAAAATAATAATAATAATAATAATATATATGTGAGAGAACAAAGGTTGTGCTCTCGCCGAAGGCTTGAGCACACCCAATAATATATATGTGAGAGAACAAAGGTTGTGCTCTCGCCGAAGGCTTGAGCACACCCAAATAGAAAGCAAAGTAAAGGGCTGAATACCCTTGTAGAATCTATCAGCAAGCATTCTGACAGGACTGTCACCTAGAACTGAGTTCAGAGTAGGGGATTAAAAGGTCACTTACGTGGGCCCATCGACAATCATGGCCAGGACATGGCTGAGGTCGATGGAGAAGGTCTCCAGGTCGGGGTAGGGCAGGCTGCGAGGTCTGTTCTCACGGAGGGCCTCAGCGCTGTCGTACACGTACACGATCCCATCCTTCATCTTCAGCTCATAGCTCAGGTTTTCCGGGAGGTTCTCCATGCTATAGGGGTCCTCCCCCTCTCTGGGACAGTGGCACACATCTGTAACCGCAGCACGTCTGACATTACTTCTGGGAAGATGAACACACTGGTTTTTCTTCTTCAAATGCCTTATGAAAGAGGGCTAGTCAGTCAAGTTACTTCACTACAGGAAGTTGGAAACACGTGATTCCCTGCCGCTGGTTGACTTCCTGTGGGAGGTCCCGTACCTGGCCGCACCTCATCCTCCTCTCTCCACTTCTCGTTCTCGGCGTTGCGGAGGAACTGGGCGGTGGTTCGGCAGAAGCGGTGGTAGGCCAGCCTGGAGTACTTCTCCCTGATGACCAGAGCTTTCAGCAAGCTCTTGGATGCTTGCTCATAGTCCTCCACTGTGATCTAGGGAGAGACCAAACTCATCACTCTCCAGGCTACAGTTACAGATATAGATCCTCTGGCAGTCACCTGGGAGCTGGAAATCAGGTCAAAACACTTTGCCCTCACATGAGAAGCACTGACTCAGCACTCACAGCCTTGGGCCTGTGTATATCATGCTGCGGGACATTAGAAGGGTGTCATGGTGGCATGTGACCTGAAGACTCACCCCGGCACAGTAGTCCCCACTAATGGTGACCCTCTGGTACTCAGGGCAGCACTCTGGGAAGGAGGAGCAGGTGGAGGAGGGAGAGAGGAAGGGGGTCGCCACCGCCCGCGTCCACTCAGCACTCACAGGGATCTGCATGGACTGGGAGCGGATCATCTTCAGGCTCTTCTTCCTAGGACGGAAATTAGACACGGCGAAGTATCAGCACTTGACAGGAGACTGTTTGTACGTGTTATAAAAGCTCTGAGTCCCAGATATTGGCTGTGTTTGGTTCCCACGTCTATGTTATCGTTCAGGAGCTAAAAGGAACAAGGATGATGCATCTCGTGTTTTGAAATGTGTTCTCAAGCCCCCTCTAACCCCCCCCCCCCCAAGAAACAGATGATCTGTATAATCTAATGTCCTGTGTGTTCAGAGTCGCACCTCTTGGTGCTCTCCTCGGACTGCTGCTCTGCCAGCTCCTTCAGCAGCTCCCTCTCCTGGGCCTGGTGCAGGCTGATGGGACAGTCCTCGGGCACGGTGAACATGGACAGGGCATCCTTGGTGTCCTCCTCATTCAGGGCCGAGGCGTACACCTTCTCAGCCAGCAGACGCACCTCCTCGTCCACCTCGCTCAAGGTGATCTTCGGGAACTGCCTCGGCATGTCTGCGCGGGAACAGAAACCGTTCAAAGCAACCGTTTCTTCATCGCTCCGACACCGCTGACGAAACAAGCCATCAAGACTGTCACAGCCCTTTTTACTAGTCTCTTGCCTGCATTCAGCCATTCTCCTTTATGGACACTGTAAATAAAGAAAATAACCGCCTCGGTGTATTCATGACAGCAGTTGTTGTGCTTTATACTTTACTGCCCATATCAATGCTCAGGACTAAAATAGCACGTAGAGAGCCATCTGTGTTTCCATGGCCTAACTCTCCTGGCTGTTTGTGTGAGAGCCACCAAGGCGTGAAGTTCACCCCTCCACTGTCCCATTTAGCCACGCGTCCCTCTCTCTGCAGATCGAGTGTCGGAATTGAAGGGGGTCTTTGTTTATTCCCCCTCTCTGTGACATGGAACCCAATCTGCCTCAGTACGAGGTCAGTGGTGAGATTCTGGGAGCCTGGATGGGAAGGCCCCTGGTGTCATCGCTGACTGGCGCCTGCCAATGTTCCATTCTGAGAAGGCCTTCTAGGAGGCCTGCCATTCACGACACGACTCTGGAACACTGTAAATTCCTCCCCCCCCCCGCCCCCTCCTGGTCAACGGCTGTGTGCGTTGATTCTGCTCCACTCTCTCCACACACAGAGAGACAACAGAGCACTTTATAACAACCGGGGGGGGGGGGGGGGGCTGTCTGATAGTTGATTGGCTCTCTGCAAACCAAGCAGCATTGATCCAGAGATGGATTTTTGATGAATAATTTATCGACGCAGCGGAATACGATGATTGCATTTGCCTAACTCTCCAGATCATTAAAGTGCACACACGCAGGCAAACCAAATACCATTTTGTTCTGCTGATTCATTCGTTGTGAATCCCTGTCACAGACAATATCATCCAGCCCACCCACATTTAGGACCACCATGCTCATCTCTCTGGCACGGGCTGAACTATCATGCAGTCCCTCAATCAGTGCAGTTAGCTTTGCCGTATGGTCCACAGACCCCCTCCCCCTCTTCCATCAGCCATCCAGGTGGCTCCTGCAGTCTTTTCCCCTGCAGACCTGCAGCTCGTCTCTACTCCCCAGGCTGCAGCCCTCATCCATCCCCCTCCGCCCCCCGCTCAGGCTTACCTTGGGGGCTGCTCACAGCCATGGTCTCCTCTCCCCCTTTTCTCAGTCTCGCCTTTAGCTACACGCTACACAACTCTGTAGACTGGCTGGTCGGTGGCTGGCTGACTAACTGCGAGGCTGGTTATGTTGCCTGTCTATGTAAGTGGCTGGCTGGCTAAACGTCTGGCTGCTCTGTGGGGCAGATCCGGTCGTCCTCTGAGCCTGCGGTGGCACACAGCCGGGGGTTTGTTTTCTTGAGTGTGGCTTTCTCTCTATTTTAGGAGGCCGATGGCACCGTGTCGACAGAGCCACTAATCCTGGGGATATGTCACAACTGGCTGTCAACAAAGACAGAGTCCCGGGAGAAGCCGTTGTTGGCATCGGAGCAAACACACACACACACACACACACACCTCGCTCTTCTTGCCACCTCTGAGACTAATCACCAGCATGCAGCCGGTGTGGGCAGTTTACACAAATGATGGTAAACATCACCCAGGTCGGTGGACTGCTGCCAGCCAGCAGTCCACCTGCATCAAGTCCTACCTCGCGTCATGGAAACAAACAGCAAGAATGAACTGCGTGACCTTGGTTCAGAGGTAGACAGTGGTGATACAGATGAAAATAGCCAATACTGTAATCCTGCTGTTGGCCATGTTCTTGAATCGTACATGACTCATCAGACAGGTGATAAGCCTGAGAAACAGACCCGTCCTACTTTCTACAGTTATCCTACTGGCTGACAACAAAGAAACAGTGACACCCAATCCATTACCCTCTGGATTACATTGAGCACACAACACATTTGCTTGGAAAGGACATACCCTGAACAGGGGGATTGAAACTGTAGAAGACGCCGAGTCAGTACTCTGGCTCTACTGTTTACAGTCAACAGTCCTGCCAGAGTTTCTATCTAAACTACCAAAGTCAAAATGCACACACATGCACACATACATTCACAACGCGTACTCTAGAGTGCTAAAACACTGCACGCTGTTAGGCGAAGGTGTCCTCTACCTGTTCAAGGGGATGTGTCGACTTCCTGGTGCCCAGATATGAGGAGAGGTTTGAGCTCCGTGTGTCTCTCTGTCCTAGCTCGTCCTTTCTCCCAGAGGGAACAAGCCCTGCAGCTCTGATTACCGTCCTCACACACTGACTGTAGATCCGGCTGTGACGCACACATCTACCTGTCCCTCTGCTCACAGTCAGAGGCACCGCACACACACACACGCACGCACACACGCGCATACGCGCACACCCGGGTCGACACATTCCCACACACAGACACACTTGGGTCAAAGGCACGACAACGGGCTGTGGCTATTTTTACGTGCCATGTTGAGGTTGACTGGTCAAATGATTTATTAATCCCACGGTAAGGGCAGCCATGCCTGTGGGAGCGAGGGTATTGTATCGCCTGTGTCCTGCTCCAGCTGGATTCAGATGGAGATGCCGGTTGTCCCGCATCCCAGCGGACTCACGGCCTATTGATCTGGACATCTGGGCGAGGGAGCATTACATCAGACGGCCGAGGGATTTCTGCTGCTGTGCTATTAAAGGCATTATGGGAGATTAATGTGGGCATCGCTCCACCGACGAGCCTAATGGTTTTCTCTCTTGCACTGATGTGCTTTTAATAGGGGGGTGGGGAATGTGTCAAACTGTGGCTCAGCGGTTTTATCTTGTACTCTCTGGGCTCTCTCAGAAGCCAACCTGCTGTCTCGGAACCCGGGTTCCCAGAATATCTGCTCTACTGGAGTGTCAGTTGCTAATAAGAATAATAATGAAAATACGTTTACAGAAAAAGCTATCCGTATTGCTCTGTTGAAGAGTATGGCAATCTGAAAGAGTGGGAGACTGAGAAAAAGAGAGAGTTGGCAGAGGGAGAGAGAGAAAGGATGGGAAAGAGAGGTCTTACCCTTGCCCAGGCATGGACTGGACTCCTGCTTTGTTAGAGGGCTGTCTTCCTCACTCATCTTTCGGAGCGTGTGGGCCTTGAGGGTGGAGGAGAGGACAGCTGAGCAAATGAAAACTATGCAGTCATGCCTGGACGCAAAACACCTCTTCCTGTAGCCGTTGTATGTCTGGAACAACCACAGGATCGTTTTACGACTGATAGAATCCCCCCTTAACAGATGGGGCTCTTGATGAACACAAACGACATACTGCGCAAGTCATTCATCACGTTTATTTGGAGCCTGTGTCACGACAAGATGTCGGAAAATCAGTCAGAACGACCAAAAGCCGGCTAGCAAATTCCACATGTAAGATATCATCAACAGAGACAGGAAACCCAACTGTATCATTCCACGTTACTTTGGTGTGTTTTTGGAATGCCGAATCTCACTCACCTTCTCTCCCTGTGTCTCTCTGTGTTGTCCCTGTGTCCCAGTCCCACTCTCCAGTCAGTCTGAGGACGTGAACACTGGGAAGGTTTCCTCAGGGTAAAGCCTCAGTACATATCCAACTGCTGTAGTGGTCAGGAGATAACTCACTGCCTTCCAGTGCTGCAGACGACCATCCTTAACCCCGTCACTGCCGCTGTCCGAGGTACCACGGTTGGTAGAAGGCAACCACCCTCTCCAGCTCTGTCAGGATGCACACATGGTTTCAGGTGCTGAACGGGATGATGTTGAAGACACGTTGTTCTTTTCTGCTTGGTGTGCTTTGTGAGCGCATCAACTTCACTTCAGATCCTTATACACGTAATAAACAACGAAAAACTATCTGTCTGAGACAGACCGGGACATGTTGAACATTTATAATGTGTATCTTCACACGACAAGCACACTATTTGGTATCATGTTACGGTTCTGTTTTGGTTTGGCCAGCTGTTCATGCATGCTCTCTGTCTGCAGGAGAGACAGATCGCCCCCATGTGGACTCTTACGTGTACAGGCTGCCACGGAGAAGCATGAGTATGTCACATAAAAGATGAAAGTAATACAACCAACTTGCATGTCGAGCCAGATACAGTAACTGTTTCTATACGTCATATTACAGCGCCTTACCCGTGCAACGCCAGCAGGAAAGCAGGATTAGTGGGACATCACTGTAGCACAGTGTGAGACTCACCAGGCACCCTGAGAGGACACCATTCACACCTTCCCTTTCACCACAGGAGTCCCCAGAGAGACCGGCTTCACCTCGGAGCACGTCATCTCCCAGCACTAATCCTCCCATAGACCAGCTTAGGTCATCGGGACAGGCTGGAGGTGGATGAGACTCTGGTCTCTCTTGTGGACTGGTGTTACTCTGTGACTCAAAGCAAGCCCTATATCACCCTGGTCACTCCCTGTCACCCTGGTCACTCCCTGTTCCAGCTACTCCCCTCTGGCAGAAGGCTGCGGTCCATCAGGACCAAAACTACTGGCCTCTTCAACAAGGCCAAGGACTCCCATTGACATTCATTCACTTATTTAACTATTATAAGTCCATCTAACGGCAATTACAGTATGCACAAGCCACCTTACCTCAGTATCCGTTGACCACTCACGCTGCTCATTCTTATTCTTATATATATTTTATTTTATATTTAAATTGTTGTATTCTTAGATTGTTTAGTTCTTAGAAATAGTTAAACTTTTGTACTTTTACTTAATTTAAGATTTGTGTATGTTTAGTGTTTTGCACCTCCCTGCCACAGTAAATTCGCTGTTTGTATAACATACATGGCGAATAAACCAAATTCTGATTCTCATTCTATAGACAGAAAGCAGGGTTGAATGGATGGATTTGGACTTTTCCCGGCGCCACTCCTCCTCCTGCCCTCTAGTGTCCACAGTGCAGTGTGTAGTTCGGGCAGTCATTGCGGGTCAGAGGCTTGAATGAAGTTCCTCTCTGAACAGCATGGAAAAACCGCATCAACACCCAAATGAACCCTGGGAAAGGCGGATGTGTCTGGTAAGATAGCACTGTGTCCACAAACATGAGAATGAGATCTCATCCCTCCATCTTCACTGAGTCCCGGACATGTTCGGCTTTCCTAACAGCCTGAGGACATGGAGATTATATCACACTATTACACTACTAATCCATTGATTACATTCATTTGGATTATTGAAGTAGACCTTGGCAATGTGCCTTATGTCTTATTAAATCTCATGTTCGAGGCCTCTAGGAGGGCGATGGGGGATAGAGATAATGACCCTCTGTTGACTTTGTGGTCATTGTCCGTTTCAGCCTTTAACAGTTTTTACTTCTACCGAGTTGAACACGCCATCGTCTTCTTGACCCATTAGGTGGCAGGTTATTTTAAAGACTGGTTAGGGACTGGACACAAGTCACTGTTTTGTTGAACCAAGGTAAATTTGACAACTCTTTTATATTTTATGACTCAAGGAACCACCAGGTTATTTGGTGGTATCTTCTATGACCTGTTCATGCACATCTTTGTTTGGTTAACTTAAGAAAATGTCAGCTTTGAAGACGGAGGTGATGAAGAAGACGGTTGTACTTTTTACATGTGCTGCTGTTAGCTCTTCCTACTCTGTGGTGCGGTGTTGTAGAAATGTGAAACACATTCAAAGTCCATCTATCACCAACAGTCTAACCATACCCTGGAAGCAGGCGGATGGATTACCGATGTGTGCAAGTCTGGATAAGGAAGGAGCCTGGGTTCTCCTGTGTTGAAGTTGTCAACAGAATGTGCAACCGCACACGTTTCCCTCAGTGAGACAGTCTGCATATGGTGCTCCAATTCACTTTTCATTTGGCCAAGGTTGTCCCATAGCTTTCTTATTTTTCTGACCAGTTGGGTTTATGGACTGTGTCGGGCCAATGCACAGTGTGGAAACAGTGAGCCATAATCACACATGTACTATTCATTGCCACTAGATGGCAGTAAAGGCCATACAATGTTGTTCACCCTATCTGGCAAACTTCCTTGCTGTGCATGCCTTCTCCTCATACCATCACACACAATCATCTGCATCTCTATCCCGTTGGCGCCTATCCCTGACCTTTACACTGACCCAGTGAGAACCATAACCCCAGGTCAGCCCAGAGGAATTACTAATGACCATGTTTTGAACAGGGCAGGAAGGAGGTGCAATGGCCTCTTCATGAACCAGAAATTCATCTGCATCTCGAACCAGTCAAACGGAGAAGCACTGCAGAACACTTCAATTGCCTCGGCATTAAAATGATTCAAACTGATTTGGTGGTCAAGCAAACCAAACTAGGTAGGCTATGGAGCCAGCCACAGACAGTTATTGTAAACCCTTAAACGTTTACTTTAGAAATTGCCTGTGGAAGAGTCAACTTTATTGAAAACAAATTATGCTTCGCTCACTGGCATTTCTTTTTAAGAGTTCGAGCTGGGCCAGAGTCTGCAATTTAACAACTGTTTGTAACTTAATGGTCATATTTAATAAACAGTCCTAATCTTTTACAGGCTTTAATTCCTATAACATGTACAGAGTGACTGTAACCATGTTGTTTTGTGGTTTTTCCTGTGGCTGATTGATAGCAATGACAAACTGCTGTGGTTATGTGAGTGCTTTAGCATGGAAAGCTGTGTCAAAGCCATGCTGGTAATGAGTACCAGATGTCTTCTAAAGGACCTGGATATGAGATTAAATAATCAAACCCTTAGCTTTACGTGTCCTCTATCAAGAGTTTATGTCGGTCTTGAACCAAAGATTTTGAATAGGTCTTGGCCCCTCAGTTCAAACTGACAATGCCTGGCCATCAAATCCACATCAGGCATCGACTCACCTTCACAAGTGTTGCTTCAGGTCTGTGCAATTCCGGCTTCTCATACCTGTGACACACTCAGCTCAGAGTTGTGCAGCACAGGGTCTGTGATAGAGACAGTGATAATCAAAGAGAAAGTGAAGAGAGCGGTCAGCAACTTGGCATCGAAAGCTGTTTTCCTGTCTATCTGTACAAGCATCTGCTGGGAGGCTGCAAGTCTGTGTGCCTGTGTCAGCTTGAGCAGACTTCTTTGCTGGGGTTGCTTTTATGATGCTCCGTGTGTGCCTTTCAGGAATGTTGGACCCCCCCACCACCCCCACACCACTACCACACATACCTCCTCCTCCTCCCATCTCCTCTCATCCTAGATGGGTCCTGATGTCCTTCTAGTCTACCAGTAAGGGTTGATGAAGATCAGGCTGGAGCCCTCCAAGCGTCATGGTCTCCTCGTCTCTGCTGCAGCCATGCAGTGGCGTGTAGAGAGCCAGCAAATATGCTCTGTACAGGGGAGGAATGCGCCTGGCACATTGCATTGTCTGCCCTTTGGGGTGGCGGGGGGGGGGGGGGGGGGGGTGGGGTGGGGGTAACAGGGGCTGGTAGGGGGAGGAGGTTGGGGGGGGTGAGTCTAATGAGAGCCTGCAATCAGTTAACTCAGACCAGGTGTTGTGTGTGTCTCCCTGGAGCTGGGCAGACAATGGAGTGCCACTTTCATTTTGATCCAGTCACTTCCTGTGGAACAGAGGAGGTCTGGACAGTTTTTTCATATGCAAAATGTTTATTGTATGACAATGTTAATTGCTTTGACACCAATAAAATAGACCACATTTACAAATATATTATACCATATAGCTATAAAAAACAGTTCTCCTATTACCACAGTTTGACACAATAATATCCATGATGCGAAAGAATAGTGGAAACAACAAGTAGCTATAATGCCCTTACTTTTTCTTCTAGTATAAAAATAGTTTTTTTTAATCTCCATAAGTATTTGAATGTAACCTCTATATAATATTTAAATAGATATCTTGTTTGAACATATATACACATATACTGGCAATAAAAAATATATAGATTGCACAAAAATATTCAAGTATAGTTTAATCCATTGTGGACTGGCACAGACATATCATCAAATTTAAAGCATTTTCCCTCATACAGTGTCCAAAAACAGCTTCATTGCATCATTAAGTCCATCTCTTTGTTTGGCATTGTGAGTCAGAGGTCTTTTGCTGCTCATTTAGATGACTTGAAGTCCAAATGGAAAAGTGCGGACTAGTATATATTTATATATGTATATATACACATGGCATGGTGTGGTTAAATCTTTTAATCCTTCGAGAGTAACTAAAGTCTTTGACTTGCAGAAGAGGCATGTATAGTGGGCATGTCCCAGTCTGTTTTAGGCAGGGCAGAATCACCCCCCTCTTCCAGCCAGTGGGGTCTCCACTCAACCAGATATGAGCCCTGTTCCTATCACAGCACCGGGCAGACAGAGACACACAGCGGAGGAGCATCCTCTGAGGCTACAGTCTCTCTGTGGTGCCATCCAGTGCCTGTAGACCAGCTGCTGTTGTTTTCACGCTGCGCATCGCTGACGGCGCCTCTTCCCCGGAGCCTCCTCCTCTTCGACCGACTCTCAGGGAGAAGCTCTGCAGCGCTGCTGTTCTCAGTTTCGCTCTCACACAGAACCCCACCCCACCCCCCACCCCACCCCCAGTCCCCTCGCGTCTGGAAAAGAACGTTCTGGAGGACTCTTGGCAGGAGTCTGAGGCACGTGGAGAATCGTAGCGCGGGCAGGACAGACGGAGATAGAGAGAGAGAGAGAGAGAGAGAGAGGAGACTCAGCCCTCACTCTTCCTCCTCCTCTCTCCTCCCCCCTCCCTCTCTCCCTCCCCACACCCCCCCACCCCCTCCACCCCCCCCCACGACCCGGCTAGTCCGGCTCAGGTCCGTCGGAGGAGAGCCTCCAGCTTGTGCTCCCGCGAGGTGCTGCTCCACGTGGGCCTTAGCCTGCCTCCCTCCAGCCTCAACGTGGCCCGGCGCTGGGGCAGGGAGCGGCGTCTGCGCCCGTAGCCATTGGGGCTGATCTTGTCCATGGGGGCGCTGCCGATGTTCAGCTTGTTGTTGAGCTGGTGCAGGCGGTGAGCCAGGTCGTGGACCGTGCAGGTACCCAGGGAGCAGCCTGGCCTCCTGTACTGGTTGACGGAGTTCTTGGACCGCTTGGTTCTGACGCTGAAGTCAGTGCTGGAGGAGAGGGAGAGGAGGGAGAGAACATTAATCCACGGTCTGCATTCCTGAATCGGACGCTCTTGGCAGACCGAGTCCCAGATGAGCTTGTTTACTTTAATGTGCCTGTGTTTGACAAGACCTATTCATTCGAAATGTCCCTGCTTTGGCGACGACGAAATGAGAGCATCAGCGAGTTTTGTGGTATTATACACAAGATTGTGTGGTATGCGGTTTGTACCTGGAATGTGGGGTCAGCGTGTCCCTGAAGTCCTCCGGTCTGACAAACTGCCCGGACTCTGCTCTCCTCTCAGAGACGCTGTTGAGATCCCTTCTCAATCTGCTCTGCATCCACACACTTAACCTGAGGGCAGGGGAAGGAATCTCATTAGCACAGAGCAGACATCCTGTAAAGTCACACAGCATGCTGGATCTCATAGTCACACACCTGCCAATCATTAGAAGAATTAAGAGTGCTCATCTGATCGCCCACCTTTTTTTCAACTCGGGGCTCATTTCAAATTCCACGCTGTGTGCGACTGTGGCCAGCAGACAGCTACAGAGGAAGGACTGAAAGATCAGTTTCATTTTGTCTCCTGCCTGGAGAAAAGTGGGGAAAAAAACACTTGTTAGTTCCAGTATTTACTTATTAAAAATGGATGACTTACTTAGTTAGCCCCTGTCCTTCCCTGCAAGCAAGCCCCCCCCCCCACCTCTGCCCTCTGCTAACTAACCAACCATGATCTTGCTTACACAAGGGTCCAAAAGCCAAGTTATTTGCACTTATCATTCATTTATTTAAAAAGTCATACTGAGGTCAGATGTTGTGAGGTTAAGTAAACTCACAACCAATGCTTCAGTCCCCTAGCTAGTGAAAAGAATGATACAGTCTATCAATGATGCAATTTAAAGCTCCATTAGGCAAAGTCAATGCCATTCCTAAACAGATCAAATCAATACAAATAAAAGGACTGGTTAATGATTAGCAAGGGTTTTAAACAGGGCCAGTTCTGTCTAATGTATTTTACACACAGGGACCATCTACCCCCCCGAGCCCACAATAAGCACTGAACTCCTTATATAACAAGACAGATAACCTGCCCCTGTCTGCCGTACTTGAGCCCTGACCTCAAAAAGCATGGATAAAGCCCTCTACAGGAAACATCTCCAACTTGAAAACAATCTCTGAAATCCTGAATGAAATGAATGAAAGAAAACATACCTGAAATCCTTGAATCATTCACTTGGATGAGTAAGCTGTTCGCAGAGAGAGCTTGGAGTGAGTATTCCACAGGCTTGTTGAAGTTGCTGTTGGTGCTGAAAGGCAGCTGTGACACTGGGCTAATAGTCTGTACACGCCAGACGGGAGCCTTTATACTAGAGGTGGGAGGGGCCCGTCTCCCCTCTCCTTGCCTCCACCCACCCCTCACCGTCTAGCGCTTTCTGACTAATGGAATAGCAAAACAAAAATTGATTAAACGAAAGGGTAATGTTTGCTCAAGAGATTCCAGGCATCTGTCAAAAATATGTAAAAATGTATCTCCTTTGCTGCTTAATTTGTTGTATGTTTTGCATGAAGTAATGACACAATGGTACAACATCTGCCCATGTAAGGGAGGTCAAAACCGATTTTACTCACTATTTGCTTATTTTTGCTCATTTTCAAGGAAATATAAAAACGCTGTGGGTTGAGTCCACAAAGGTAAATAACAGACAATGCTTTTTCTTTTTGTATTTGGGGAATTAAGCATGTCTGAGAACACTTCAAAAATTAAGTTTAGCATGCCCAGTTAGAGGATCTTCACTTTGGTCCCCTTCTCATTCCAGCCCAAATGTAGGATTGTGGTCACAAAGCCCATACAATGATGGGACTGAACAGAAGTGTTGTATCAGCAGGAGAGAACGCCGGTTAGTGGGTTTAAGATATGATAAGACAGGAACATTCAGTTATTGATTGATACCGTAACCATGCCAGTAACCACAGTTTGGTCCATATATCTGTTTAAAACAAAGGGTAAAACTACTTACTTGCATACTTTTTGAACAACTGTTTGTATAAAAGTTTTGCAACTATCTCAAAGAAATCTGCTTACATTTTCCTTAGCATATCAATGTTTAACAATCTTCAAAAATGTTATAGGCTGACGAAAGAATACATTGAATATGAAAGTTAATTTAGAAATCCATAAATAATCTGGGAGGAAAAAGCTTCAATAGAAGAGCCCACGAGTCATTGCCTCAAATGTCCAGTTTCCCCCGAGCAGCCTCAGTAACACATGACAGTGCTCAACTTCAAGTCCAAACCAAAGTACTCTGAGTTACTCTAAACGTCTCTTAGGGTTAGCTCAACCTAATAAGCGCACAATGCATCTCATATATTATTTATGTAGCACAAAACATGTGCGGACAAAACGAACGTCTACGTCAGAGCAGGTCAGAGGAGGCAGATGTTGATTACAAGCCCCAGGGGGCAGATGTCTGCCCAAGATGCCATCAGGATTAGCACGGGGCAACAGTTTTTGTTTTTCACACCAGCAGACCAAGCAGCTGACCCCATATCTGGTAGGCTCTCTGGACCTGGGAACTGTGTTGAGATGTGCACATGCAAAGACCTAGTCTCTAAACAGAAGGACACGTGAAAAAAGATTCACTCCTGGTGTAAGATGTATTTGTGACCCTCACTGTCATGCCTGTCAAGGATTGTGAATAAGAGTTGTTTGTGACAATGTGAGGTTTTCTCACAAAGCTCAGGATATGTCTTAGACAACTGATAAGCAGCGCTATGTATGTGCTGAGCAGAGGATATCTGTGTCAGATTATTCTTTTTTGCAGTCTCATACAGCTGTATCTTTCCAGAAAAAGGAAATACTGTATCTGTTAGTCATTAAGTTGTTCTTTCTTACCTCAGTCTTTGATTGATATTCTCTGACTCCAACATTCTATTCATATCTCACCTGCCTCTAGGGTCTCATGGTGTCACACCATGACACAGTAAATACATAAATGTGAAACACGTGTGTTGTAAACCAGCAAATATTTTGTAAGCATTTTGTAATGATAATTGCCTCCGGCATACACGTAATCCCCAAACTTGACAGTAATTTTATCCTAATATGGGAGACCAGGAGATTGCGCAATCAATGACAGCATCCTGCTGTTGTTTGCTGGCCTGCTCCTTATATAGCAATTATCTGCTGGCTTCCAATGGAGCAAGTGTCATTGGCATTAAGAGTGACACAGGGCCAGTCGGAGCAGTGGTATGCCAGGGCACACAGGTAAGGGAAAGTTGGAGGTGAGCGTCATGGACGAACGGGTGGACACATGCCCAGAGACGAAACAACATGGAAATGCTCTTCAGAGCTGTCTTGCTGTTTTGATTTACCTGGAAACAGCCTGCTGTTTGCACCTGTGTTGTCACTCATGTTGAGATTCATGTTCTTTTCTGCTCTTTGTTTCCAGGGGTTGAAAACATGATTGTTCTGACTGAGTGAGTGGCCAATTGTTGTGATTACTGACCAGGAGTGAGCTCTCAACACAGATATCAAAGACTTTATCAAAGAGTTGTCTGACGCACACCCTGACTCTCCTTTAACCTTTCATTTTCTAATCTGGCTCAGAGATTTGTCCAGGCAGTGGAAGGCTACATTGCAACATGATTGCCTTGCCTATCAAAATGTTACACTATTATTCAGTCAGTATGTTATGAGTGATTGAATTGAAAATAGCAAGAAAATAGGCGAAGGTAAAGCCTCTCTAAATACTATCAGGTGCCTTTAAAAAAAGTTATCATGAAAATAATCATGAACCTGGAAATAGTCCAAATTCTGTCTCACAGCCCTTGTTACCCCAAACTTGCCCACAGTGAAGACTTCACACATGATCACTTTGTTTATCTTGGCCTTTTTTAATTGATTTATTATTCAGTTTTGTTATTTACAGAAAGAAAACAGAGAAAAAGAGAGATTCGTTATTGAAATTTGTAGAATTGTTGTGAAAAATGTAGTTCTTGCTTCGATCATGCAATTGAAAGATGCACACACGTTTAATATGAAAGATGCACACACGTTTAATATGAATGCAGATTGTTAATATGATGGTATTCCGTGATCGGACCAGATTAATAGTTGTTTTTACGGTGTGTTAGGGTCAGGGTGTGACCCGTTTGCATTGCCCACAAATCTATTTGTATACTACGCGGCCCACGCCCATGGATGTCGCTGACTCTTGCACGCAGGCGCAGTGGCATATCTTCTGTCAAACATGGCTGTGCTTATGAAGAAAGAAAAATGCTGAATAGTGTTGGTAAATTTCGGAAAAAGCAGCAAACATGGCTAGATTGGCTGATTATTTGATTGTCGTGGGATATGATCAGGAAAAAGCTGGTGAGTTTTTTTACGGGGCGGGTGAACACGAACGCTGGAATGAACCTAAATGCTGGGATTTATTCAGGCCGTTAGTGTTGATAATGCCAGGCAGTCATATACCAGCCATATCTGAGATTAGGATTGAGAACACTGTTGCGTCTCATTGTTTTGGATTTTATTGTTGGTGTAATTCACATACTAGGAGCAGCTCACAAAGGTATTTTGTTAGTTAATTATGCCATTCAAAAATCTCAAATGCATCTGGAAGTGGAACTTTCATGGATTTAGGGAATGTGTCATATCCTGTCCCACATTGCTAGGTATTTCGCAGAACGCTGTCAAAACTATCAATCGAATCGTATCCAACACGAGCTGAAAGCGAGAATCATACATTTCCAAATCTATTTTTCCAGTCTTTTCATAGGTGTAGTCTTGTATTTTTGTCATTGTTCCATTGATTATCTTGGAATATTTGCAACGATTTTGGTACAGTCTGCACAGATCTGAGATTGTAGCCTAGGTGTTGCAATAATTAAATGTTGTGTTATTAATACAATGCCTTATTTGTTTCGCAAACTTGGATTGTTTATTTTGTTTCTGCCGGGCAACAACTTGATCCAACTTTCCCAGTTGATGGGCGTAGCTCCAATGCGAGGGAACTGGGAAGGGAATACTTCCTCGAGTTTGTAGCTTCGATGTCTGATTAACCCACTCAATGCCAACGACTCTTTGCTCACGTACAGTTATGATACATTGTCATCAAAAGTGCATAGGCCGAATACATCTCATCATGTTCAGGTAGATTTGTGGAACGCAAGTGCCCGTGGTTTATTCATTACATTTTCACTGAGCAGTGTGACTTTAAGCAGGCTATGCATTAATCTACCCTTCTTTGAGTGATTGCATGCCAGATTATTGAAGTTTTGGATTCCACTATTATAAACTTGTTTAGGGCCAGTGAGTCCAGGTGGAGAGAAGCACAGAAATACATGTGAACGTGTATGACACTTGTATGACTGTTGAAGGAATGTTGTTCACCCTTAAGGGAGTTCAGAGTCCCAATGTGCATGGGCATCTCTCCAGGCATCTGTGTCAGAGACAAGTCCAGCTGAATCCTCTCTGTCACTCGGGCCAGCAAGTCACAAGAATAGGTAAACAGTGTCCCCCATCATCCACACACATCCAAGCGCCAACGCACAAATGACTTTTTTGTGCAGTAGGAACAAAATGTTCCTGGCATCAGCGGGTCTGGAGAGATCCAGATGCCTATCCTCCCTACAAAAGGAGACTTGAGATTTCTCTTAGCCCTGGTCGGAGATGGAAGGATGATGAATGGACACAAACGAGAGACAGAAAGCAAGGGAAAAGGAAGAGGATCTGCTTGGTCATCTGTGACATTCGAATGACGCCAACTTGAGCTATCCACAGGTATAGTTACTAACTACCATTTCAGCTCAACCCGGAGCTCTCCAGCGAGCTTTTATTGCTGCAGTCCTTCCACAATCTGTGGTATGATGTGCTGATGATGCACATAGCTTGCTGCTGTGTGGGTCTGGTTCACTGCATACTGTACAGTAGGTGGCTGAGGGCCTGAGTGGGAACCACAGCCCTGTTCTCACAGTGGCAGCACTGGAAATCCTCTTGAGGACTGATACACAGAACATACAAAATGAAAGCGAAAACAGATGACTGAGAACCAAGGTTCATTTGCACGAGGCTTCCTTGAGAGGAAATGTGTGTAGTGCCCTTAGCTGGTGATAGGAGAGGTACTTCGAAGTCCAGAAGACTAATGCTGTCTAGGCAGCAGATGTTCTCCTTGCCACGTTTGCTTGTAAAAAAAACTAGGCCTGGGATATCAGTAGAGGTCAAGACCATCTCGGCCTCACGGAGGGTCCCCAGGGTTGACCCAATTCCTCTAGATTACCACAGAGCCCGGGAAAGTTATTTTGAAGCACGTCATCTGTTGTGGACTAGGCCCATGGTTGACCTACTGTCTAAGGCTATTCATACAGTATTGTTTCTAGTCTACGTGACTGACACTGCTAAAACAAAAAGTACAAATGACTTTTGTAGGCTAGTTCACAAGACCTTGTAGACCTTCCATGCATGCTATAGAATGGCATGAAAGGGATTCAGCTGATTAAGGAGCGATTGAATTGCTGCTTGATTCATGTGAATGATGAGAGGAGCAGTCGGTAGAGTTGATAAGGGAACATTTTTTTTGGACTTCTGTAGGACTTAACTTCCCCGCACACAAGTCCTATTTGATCCACAAACCTTTGGTTTAGGAGGTATAGTGTGCTGCAGGATTGAGCTGGAATGCACAAAGCAGCCACTGTTGGATGCAATCTTATAGCCTGAGCAGTTTGTCTTTCTCCTAACTAAGGAATACTGTTTCCCCTTACTGGCGTAGAGCTGTTGTAAAAGCTCTCGGGCTTGCTGCACGCCATAAATCGTAATTTGCGAAGTAAAACTGAGGAATTCACCCTGCTGTCTGCCTGGCTCCTACTGTCAGCTTATGAGACAGTGCTCATCACCTTCCTCTATGTGAGAGAAGAACGTCAAGGATGGCTCTCTGTTTCTGAAGCTGTTATGGATCCAGCCTGAGTTTATGGGTGACATTCCGCCCTGCTATCTAGGCCGATGAGACCCACTTTAGGAAAGGGCTCATGTAACGTCACACTAACCTGCACGCACGAAAAAAACGCCTGAGGTTGTTCCTCATAGCGAGCGAGAACAAAATCGCTTCCATATGCAGATTCCCAACGGCTGGGTGATGCTGCTGTGTTTCATATTAGCCATGCGTCTCAGGTGCTCAGTGCATGCAAGGGTTCAATCTGGGCCCAGGTAGTTTCTGTATTGGGCTCTACTGTGACATGACTCAACAGATTACTCTAGACTTGGCTCAGCAATGCCTTGAATACCTTGAAGTGTTTGGCTCCGGATTGCTGTCGCTTGGTGACTAATGCTTGGTTGTGCAAGTGTAGTATTGGGAATTAAGGTTCAGGTTTTTTTCATGTCCCCAAACTGCACAAGCACATATTTCAGCGATTAGTGGTGGAAAAGGTGAGTGTTTTAGATTTATCATAAAGTAGATAACACTCTTGAATAGCCTTTGTAATGTGATTTTGCAAGGAATGGGTGTGCACGTAATTTGCAATGAGGGAATTACTTTAGCAAACAACAACAGTCTGATGGGCTAATCTTCTTGGCAGCATAGATTCTTTATGTTTTTAAAGCAGGTGAAACAAGGACTGTCATTTTTACTGTGTTGACTGCACCAAGTGAGGAATTTACAGGATTGTTTTTACTAGGTTGGTGTAGGTTTGATGATGACTGGCAGCAACACACGTGCCTGCTAGCTCCTACCCTCCCCTCCCCTCCCCCTTCTCCTCTCGGCCCTATACCAGAAGCTATAACATAAGGTACATCTAAGGGTGTTTCTTATTCTGTAAGAGTAATGAATCTGATCATTGAATCTGAGTTGTCCGAATGGGGGGAAGCCCCCTAACCTCTACCAAACCCTACCCCCCCCCCCCCCACCACCACCACCACCAAACACACACACACACACACACACACACACTGCTAATGCCCAGATAAAGTAATCAGTAGACTATAGCCCAACTCACCACTGCAAAATCTATGTCAGACCAGAGAAAAGCTTGAGATAATCTGAGATTAGACTACTCATCTCAAGATTACACCTGCTCATCCTTTGTTAAAAGTCAAGTCCTGTTGGATCCTGTTGGAGTCCTGGAGAATGTGCATCATGGACCATAGCTTTGAGCCGTATAGTAAATGACTGTAATCTTGTTTTAGTTTATCAGTCTTAAAGTATTTTTTGGTACTTTCATATGAGGACTTTTCTTGTCATTCTTTGTCAGTGTTGTTGATAAATAACATACTAAGACCTTCATAGCTGTGTTATTTGTTAATAGTAACTTAATAGAGTGTGTTGGTTTACCTTCAGTCTCAGAAGTTAAGATAAAGTTTACATGAGGGAGAAAAGTTGGCTGTATGAGAATCACCTCTAGTGGCTTTTTTATGACTCCTGACCACAAAATTATGTCTCGGTTTAATTGTAGTCTACACAGTAATGACTTGGAAAAATCCTGTCCTTACAACATTGATAATTTTCTGTCTAAGTGTTCCCTCAACACCAGTGTAGTCAAAAGTTTTCAGTGTATCTTTCCCTGAGGCTACTCCTGTTGTGGTCAAAATGTACAAGATGGCAGACGGTGGAATGTTTTCTCTGTTATTGAACTTCAGGGATTTGTAGACTTCTCCATTGATAGGCTGCTGGCTGCTTTGCAGCTTCCCGTTTAGGTTTTGGCTTTGTGATGAGCGGCATCCTGACCACAATGGAGGGGGGCTTCCTTCCTCTCAGGGAGAGAGGGAGCAGGCTGGAGGATGTGCCCAGGGTAACTCCACTACTACAAGTAGGCCTACTAGCAAAGGATGATCTTTCTCCATTTAGACAACCACAAACCAGAGCACACATTCCCCTCGTTCCTGTGCAAATTTCAGCGTGAATCTTAGTGTCCATGTTAATTTGACTACTATTTAACTATTTAAATAGCCTTGAACTCTGCTGTTACCTGAGTTCTAAGATGCAGAAAACATTGAAACGTTTGGAAGCATCAGTATCCCCAGTGCCTGCAGCATGATGAACAAATGGGGAAGTCAATAATGTCTGTGCAAAGTAGTCCGTCTGTTGTTTCATGGTCGACCTTCGGCACAAATTCCTTTGACCCGTATCATTGTGCCGTTTTATTTCCCTTTAGAGCTGTTGTCTCTGACGTGGCCTTTAAGGGAAGCCTTTCCTTCCAAATATTTTTCAAATTCTGTGGCTGCCTTCAAAAGATGGAATGCTTCCTGTGATTTAATCTTGGTGACATCATTAGTTTGCTAATCTCTTGATAGCCTTTGCCATGCAAAGGATGGCATATTCTTTTTGCATACGATCTTTGGACATTCCGTCCATCCAGGTTGTAGGATGGAAGCAGTGGTGGAAAGATGTGGGGGGGGGGCTGATGACTCGCATGACACAGATGGCATTTACAGTAGCTTTTTACTAGCTGTGTGGGTTAGCAGGGATGTGGGGAATTTTTATCTGCCACATCTTGTGGTGGAGTGGAGAGTCAGCAGTCCTGCCAACCTGTGTGGAGCAGCTGGCTTGTACACCTGTCATCCCTCTGGTCCAGATCCAGGTGGGGGGGGGTGGAGCTGACGTCCGCCGGCTGGTTGAGCCTGTTTGCTAGGCCGGCTCTTACGTAGTAACGGCACAATGCGGGCCTCGTTCTGTTGATTTATGGAACGGCTCTGCTCCACGACAAAGGCCAGGAAGATAGATGGCCCATTTTTCCAAGAGAAGAAACATCTGCACTAATCAAGGAAGACTAACAACCTATGTGTGACTTATTTTGGAAACCAAATCATTCAAATGTGAAATCACCTTCCCGGAGTATTCTGTCTTGAGTTGTACTTTGCTAGTTTTTTTATGACGCAAGTGAACATAAATATTTGCTCATCCCATTCTCGGCACACATTTGTCCACGGTTCCAAATTCGCTCAACAGTCAATTCATGGTGTCCTTTTCGTACGTAACTATGCCCTGGGTTTTAGCTGCCGCAGACAGATGGTGTGTCTGCCGCTCTGATAGACTGTCCTGAACAAGTAACGAGTAAACACACAGAAGACTCTGATAAAATAACTATCTTGTTAAGGTCATTACTCCACAACATGAATGCACACCTAGCTCCTTAGACCCTGAAATAGCATTGTCCATAGGCTAGTCCACATTTGTTTGCAGCCGCACGAGAAAGTGGAGAAAAACAAAAGACTTATTGCTTAATGGGTTTGTTTATGGGTTGGTTACTCTGGTCTGACATCTGCTTTGTGCCCGTAAATTTTACGAAGGTAACAGATTTTGTAAGTTTTACAGAGCATAACACGTGGTGTTGATATATTAAATAACCTACCACTTTGGGGAGATGATTTATTATTAGTATTTATTATTACAGTTCGTTTGGCAGTCCAAGACCCCATTCTACTGACTGGCATGATTTTCTTTTCCCTTTGTATGATCAAAGAAATCAAGTTGTTTGGGAAAACCTTCCTGGCTGTTATTGCAAGCGGATCCTGAAATGAGGATGTTCCTGTCCTGGCTTCTCTTAACCTAACCAAGGGGCCTGTTTTATTGTTATCCAGGGGGCCATATCTGACAGTGGGGGCTGGTTTTAATTGTTTACAGAGTGCAGAATGTTAGGAATGGTGTCCTTTATCGTCACCCTTGGTTGAGAATTGGACGTTGGAATGCTCAAGGAGTCCAAGCATGTGATCTCAATTACTGTAAGGGGGGTACTGCCTCACTGACACCTGAGGAGCCCTCAGAGGGAGGACAGACTCCCTCCCTTTACACGGGGCCACAACGCCGTGCCACAACCCCCAGCCGTATACTGTAGGCTGCACACGGTTAGACCCGGCCATGCGTCTCTCCGAACCCTGAGGGAAGATTCACGACCCCCTATGGTTCTCGTTAGGCCTGGCGGAGGTCAAGGTTAGAAGGGGGACTGACAGCAGGCTGGAGCTGCGGAGGTCAGGGGCCCAGCCGCCCACTAGGGGCTGAGGTGGTGGTGAGGTGGAGGGCTGCTGGATGGCTCCTCTGCCTCCCTCCTTTTCTGGGTCATCAGTCTGATTAAGGGGCCTTCTGGTGAGTTGTGGTAGGCCAAAGCCATGTCATTTTATAGTTTGTTAGTGTACGTTGTTAACAAGAGCAGACCCATGTTTTTGTGCTTGAGGTAGCGTAGTAGGAAAAAGTATTTATTTCAGTCAAAATAAGAGGTTTTGTGTGAGGTTTTTACACCAACAATTTCACTGACCAACATAGCTATTTAGTGAGCGCTGCAAACCAGCATGTTTCCTTACAAGTCTGCCTTGTTCCAGTTTGATGTGAGAACAGTAGTCCATCTACTTTTAAACTGGCAAATCTAAAAGAAGCTGCATAAATGACAAAATAAAAAGTGTTTTTGGAAAAGACTGATAATAGACTAAGAGACTGCGGAAATAGCCGTCCTGTCAGCAACAGTCTCGGTGGTCTTAAAAGAAGACAAATTCGTTTTTCGTTTTTTTTTTTTTTTTTTACTGGCCGTTAGGATGGTCAATGGAATGCACTAGAGTTGTTGTAGCTCCAGCAGGAAACCAGACAGTAGGAGGTCCAGGACTGTAGCTCTGCGCCATCTCCAAGCATCGACCAAACCTCAGGGGAGCAGGGAAGAATGTCTTCTGATTTTACTAGCACAATTAATCTAAGCCAATACCTACTGTAGCCACTACTCCCTCATGTTCTTATAATAGTCTCTCGGTGATCAATCCGCCCCCTTTTCCTTCTCAGTTGGGAGTCTGTTCATCCTCAGCCTTGATAAATATCTAACTGTCTTAATTGAATGCATGACTGAACGCTTAAAAACGTGTGAAATGAAGTCATTGTATTAGAGAAGCCAGGGTGACAAACTGTTGGCTGGAAAGTACTCTGTTGCTGTTTTTGCCCCAACGTAGAAAGGAATTCTTTCAAGTTTCTTAACAAGGCCTTCTTTCGTTTTCAGTTGGTTGGCCCTCTCCGGATCAGGCTAGTTGATGAAGAATGCTTGTGTCACCTCTTAAAATACATCTTGGTCTGCTGTAACTCACAACATGATGTTGACAAGAGCTATTGCAATTGTGATTTGTGTGCGTAAATTGCTCAAGAACAATCTTCCTTGAGCCATATGTGACCTTGCGGGGCAGCTTACAAGTGAATCACGTCGCTGTGGTACTGTACTGTTGTACTCTACAGTACTGTAGGTTAGGCATCAGACCTGGGAATGCACAGGCTCGATGGTCCTTGCGCTGACATTGGAACAGCATCCAATATGAGGACTATCTGTCCTCCATAAATTGAAGCGAAATGATTAGTGTCATAGTGGACCTGACAGATTTGGATCTGTGCAGGATCCTCTCTTGTCTCATTTGTTTCTTGTCCTCTGACTTCCTCCCCCCCCCCCCCCTCCACGTTCCTGGCCTGTCAAAGTGGATCACTAACAAATGAATCCCCTCCCCTCTTGCTGTAATCTGCTTCGTGTTAGCTGTCCGGCTTTTCTTTCTCGCACTTAATCTTTGACCACATTCTCTGTGAAACATCTTGATTTAATCCAACCCTGTAATTTATTTATTGGCCGTGACTGATTCCAGATATGCCGATGCATATCGCCTTAGTTCTTTAACCTCTCTGCGTGTTTATTTCTTGTGTCGATGGCAATATCACATTTTAGTGCAATTTCACTGTCGGTTAACTCATTTACACGCCTCGTGCCTCGGTCCTTGAAGGCCAATCTGCAGTGGATTGAGCCAGTTTAAATGATGACAGGGCTGCATTGTGGTTTTATTCCATGCCATTGTTTGCGTACCACTCTTCCTCAATTCACATATAGTTATTTTGTTTCTAACAATGAATGAATGAGGTGTTTCACATCCAGGACTTAATGGGGTGCCATTTCGTTCAACGTGAGGACGAGCTATTTGGACACGACACACAAACATTACACACATACGGCACACAATCTCACAAACACTATTGTGGGAGCCCTACATGATGCATGTTCTAACAGTTACGGCCCTGCTGTGACCCATATCTTCATGGAGCTAGTAAGTTTGTGGCGAAGGTGAAACCATAAAACGAGTGGAGAGACGGAAAACATCAGTAGATTCATTACTGAGGCCCTGTAAAAAACCATGAAACTAGGAAGTTAGGAATTAGGAAGTCTGGAAATGTGATCATGCATCAGAGGGATTTGCGTGTCCTCACATGCCCCCATCCCAAACTTTAATTCTCCTTTTTCTTTGTGTTTTTCCTCTGGATGACTTAGAGCAGTATGGCTTTTTACCAAAGCTTAGGAGACCATACTGTAGCCACAGTAGTTTGGTGTGTGCATCATTCACTAGACATGAAACATCTAAAGTAGCCTAAAGAGGCTCTGATATGTAGTTGCCGATCAGTTTCCTCAGAGTTTTGTCTAGGAGAACCAGTAGTCGAACCTGTGCCGGCTTCAGTCTCCGTTCCCATGTTTCAAATTGTCCTCGTAACCAATGGCCTTTTGTTTGTCTCTATGAAGGTTCAGGAGAAGGATGTGGGAAGATCGTCCAGCGTTTCCCCAAGAAGGACTGGGAGGGCACAGCCTTCCCTCAGGGGGTGGAGATGGTGAGTACCAACATGCTGAGACGGGTCCCTTCAACCAGCGTCAATGCTGCTCATGGAGAGGACCTGCTCATGCTGTCCCCCTGCTTGTGACCTAGGCGGGATTTCAGTCTGTAGGACTAGAGGGTGAATGATATCTGATCTCACCACCCAACACTGCAGGCTCAAGCTGTTTTTGACCTGTCACCATGGTTCAAACATATGGACCGGATTTCAACCTAATGTACACAAGTCCGGCTCCTGACGGAGCAGAAATGTATGGAGGGTTGCATCATTTCCTGTTGTGACTCCGAGGCCCACCTAGCGTTCCTGTTGTCGGCAGTGTTTCCACCGGTTTCCATGGTCACGGCAATGTGCATTCTGACCAATCATGTTGTTAGTAAAGAGGGCTCACAGTGAGAGCCCTGGCAACTCTTCTGGAACATTCTGGAGTTAATGTGTCATTTGCACAGGTTGTACAGTTTTACCGTTGTTTGTGAGTGGCATTGGCATCAGAGGACAGTAAAAGACGCTTTGTAGAATCTTCAGTGGTCATGTTGCTAGAAGACAGTTGAACCCACTAACTGAGAGTCTCCACATTTTACCAGTGCGCATGTTTTTCATTTGTAGTATGCATTGCTGATACAGTACTGGAATGTTTTGTGTCAACAAAATGCATAATGATTGTTTATTTAAGAGTTTATGTCAACCCCTTCCTTCACCACTAATTGGGAAATTCCTTGCCCCTCTTTCTCCTTTCCTCCAGTCCAGCCGCTCTTATCTGTCCCTCTCTGCTGGGTCTCCATCCATCCTGCGTCATTCTCTCTCTCTCTCTCTCTCTCTCTCTCTCTCTCTCTCTCTCTCTCTCTCTCTCTCTCTCTCTCTCTCTCTCTCACTGTCTCTCTCTCTCCTCGTCCTCCTTCCTGTCTCACCCTTCTCCTATCAGGGTGTGTGTGTGTGTGTGGGGGGGGGGGGGTCATTGACTTTGTTTAGGGGTTATTACGATCATAATGCTCGCTCACTATCAAATATTTGCTTATCTATCTGGGGAGAACTGGTTGTAAATCTCTAGGGTAACGGTAGCAGGACAAACACTCAGCCTTTCCCAGCTTCTCAGTGGTTCCTGCCGGCCTGCTCCGGCCAGTGGAGCCCGCCTGCTTGTTTGTTTATTTGCTAGCGTGAAAGCTCATTCTAAAGGAGTCTGGGTTTTGGAGGAGAGTCAGAAAAGAGAGAGGCTCTTCCAGAATGCCAGTGCTCTACACACACTCTGGATGTTTTGACAGGTTCCAGGCATTACTCGATCAATTAAGAACAAGCTAAATCAGCAGTTTTTATTTGATTTGATTAGAATGCCCTCAGTGCAGCATTTAAGTGGTTGTTTGCATTCTTCCTCCATCACCGCCCCCCTGTAAAGACTAAAGTATTCTGCCTTTTATGGTCAGATGGATTTCCTTTTTTTCCTTCCTCGGTTACTTTATAGGGTCAAGTTCCATTCCTCTCTTTTCAACAGCCCACTATGGATTTCATGGTACATTTAGACCTCATCCTTTACAGAACAACATGTTGCCCGTTTGTGAATTGGGTTACAGAATGTCAGTCTGCATTTCTCTCCTGGGCTAGCCTTGACATCAGGACTGGAAATGGAGCTTACTGGCAAAATTCCTCTGACAGACAATCACCATATAACCTGCCTTAATGGAATGAGTAATCATGCTTAAAGGTGCTGGCTGTACTAACCAAAGTCATTTATTTGATAACTTTTGTACCCATCTGACTCAGAACATTTATTTGATAACTTTTGTACCCATCTGATTCAGAACATTTATTTGATAACTTTTGTACCCATCTGCCTGTCTCTGGAACGTGACTCACAGCCAACTGCTGTACCAAATCAAGGTGTTAATTAGTTATCTGTCGAGACTGCTAACAATTTGAATTGTTTGAGGTGGGGCCAAACAGTGTACATTTTTCAGTCTTGGTGGAAGGTATAACTCTGAACTGTTCTATAAATAAAAGGTTGCCTCTTCATTCTTTTTATAGCCCGATGTTTCTCCTCTTAACACAAATCAAAGGCGATGTTCGATGCACGTGGGTCAGGTGGATTCCTGGCTGAGCCGTGGAGCGTTCCTGACCCTGGATGAAAGCATGCTGTTAGATATGGTCAGATCTACGGCTCGGACATCTCTGGCTGCTACTTTGGTTCCAGAGGCCGGCCTCCTGTCCAGAGCTGGACGGTCTGGGTCCGGACTGCGTGTTGGATAACAGGCATCCCTCACGAGCGGGAGATCCTTCTACCGTGGCACTTGGGAGTGTGTCGCCCAGCACCTTTCAGGAGGCCCTGTGATGTAGACCAGACCAGAAGAGAATAAAGCAGAGTGTGAGATGAGCTACGGGCCTGTCAGGCGGAGCGGGCAGCGGGCAGGTAATCCATTTCGGTCACGTATCGGATCTGCAATGGATGAAGGGAGGAAAAGAGAGGGGAGAGGGAGCCTCTGGAAGTGTTTATGGAGATGTTCTCTTTCCTCTGTTGGAAAACGTCCCAGAGATTCACTGATGGATCATCCATTTTCCCTTTGGTACCGCCAGTGGAGATGTCCGCCACTCTCCGTTAGTTACTCAACGACCACATATGAGATTAGATTCCTTGAAATGTTTGGAATTTATTTTGCTGTGGATATTTTATGTTTTTGTTTTTAGGCTTTCATGGAATAACACAGCAGCAGTAAATCACTGTTTATGCGTGGATATACTATACAGGCCTGTGTTTGTTTGGCTGTAGTATACACTGGTGTCACAGGCAAATAGAACACTCCGACTGGAGACAGTCGCTACAATGACTCGCTCATTTGTTTAGGAAATAAACCACTCGTTCATTTTCACATCAACAAATACCAGAATTGAAGATGACAATGCAGGGACAGGAAGGAACATAGAATGTTAACAATGTCAGTTATTTGCTTTTTCATCTGATTCATTTGGCCCATTAAATATTACGTAATTGTTCCTTGTCAAGTCACTGTGAGTTAAGTTTATTACAAATCAGACGCATTAAGATATGTGAAGAGCCAAGTGTGTTTCTAGTTTTAGTCTGTTTTGAAATCACATTTAATGCCATCACTTTACCACCGTATTGGACATCTATGAGAATAGTATTTCCAGCCCTGTAAGGGACATTACAAGCCAGAAAATTCCACCCTCTCGGGGCATCCATGTTTAATAAAGGCAGTAGACGGCCTGTTGTGAAGCCCAGACTCGTTGCACGGGGGGCGGAATGAGGGGTGGACAGTGCTCCGGGCTGCTCTTCCTGTGTGTGTCTGTGTGTGTGCGTGTGTGCGTGTGTCTGCTGGTGGCCAAGTTGTGAGGAGAGTTATGGAGCAGGGAGGAGCGAGTCATGTGTCAGAGTGCAGAGCCATCTCCTCTCCCGTGTCTCTAAGGAGGGATAGACCGTGACAATGTCCCCACAGCATCATCCCTCAAACATCCCCGTCCACATGTGCAGCCTGGTTAAATATAGCCACAGCGCCTTCTAGTTCAGCCAAACGGAGTGAGCACACCCTCGGGGCCCTTGTATCATGGCTGTGTGTTTGTTTGTGATAGTCCACCCCTGCAGAGATCCACTGTGTTGATTTGTGATGTCTTGGCATTTTGGATATGCCTCTGGGCGTGAAGAGAACCCCTAGAGCTGCTCCAGTCTGGATCAGCGAGGCCCTGAAACCCAGAGGAGCTCGCATCCCCAGGAGCATGTGTTCCACATTCTACAAAAGCAATCAAAAGGGATTGAAAGATGACTGGGGAGACAGCAAAATTGTTTTTTTGTGGGGGCACAAAGCACTTATTTTAAGTGCTTTGTTTAAGTTTCTCAAAAATGAGATTGAGGGAATAAAGGGGTGTCAGATGATGGAAATGGCATGCACGTCATGGTTCATTTAGGTCATAAAAGTGACTCAAGAGAAGCGGTGAGTGCCCGGAAAAGAATGCAGAGAGGACCAGCGCCACAGGGGGTCAGATGTGTGGTGGGACACACTATGGTCTGGGGGTAAATGACTCGGACAGCCACCTTTTGATGTTTTAATTGAGATGCCAGAGTGTTTAACATACCCAACCAAACAATTAACATTGTAGCTCCATTTTGGCTGGAATGTAAACCGTTATTATTTGCAGATTTCCTCCACGCCGTGAAAGAAAAAATGAGTCATTCGCGTGCGCTAGGGACTACATCTGTACACAGAAGAAAAAGCATGCGGGCTGTGCACGAATAGCATTCTGTGGTCATAACAGGCCCCCAGCAAACTAAATAACCACAGATGAAGAATGCACCCAGAAAAAGCGTTTACAACGCGAGCGAAGAAAATGTGTTTCTAATCGAGGCCGGGGCAAGTGCCGAATATACGACCCTGCTCTCATCTTCAGTGGCAGCGCTCCTCTGCAGCGCTCCTCTGCAGCGCTGCAGTACTGAGAGTCACGCTAGCCCACAGTTTGGAGCTTGTCCGCCGGTGTTGTTGGGCTGTATGTTGTGTGGGCTGCAGAAAAATATATTCCACAGAAGGGTAGGGGGACGGGGGGGAGGGGGCAAATGTGCAAGCTGTCAGCTGAGTACAGGAGCCCCACAAACTGATCCCTTTTCTGTTGTTTGTGTGATTTTCAGGGTGTGGATTCCATAGTGGCACTAGTTTCCACTAATAAGTCAAAGAGCCAAAGTTGGGAGGTTCAGGGAAACCGTGTAGCTTAGGGCTCAGAAACAGGTTCCACACATGCCTCGGTGAGCATATAATTACAACTCGCACTCCCTGCTTTAGGCTAATCATATAAGATGCACGCTTTAGGGGAATTGTATTTCCAAGAAAGAGGCCTGCATTCCTCACATCGTTTCCCTTGTCTCTCGAGCAATTTGTACAGTGTATTGCATTCATTTGGACTTCAACTTTCACTAAATGGTGGATTAGGCCTGTGTGCCACACACATTTATACTGTCATGGTCAAACCTCGACATCGACAACTACATTATCAATCCAGAGATTTTGTCTGAGCTTTGAGAGGGAAACTAGACTTTCAAACTGTTTTCTTTCCAGTCAGAGTCAAGTATAGCTGATGTTGTGTGCTCTGGCTGTTCAAATAGGCGTAAATCCAAGCTTAGAAACTTCACTCTATCTGTCCCAACAAAGAGGATTACGGCCAATCGGAAAACCTAACAGACGAGTGTCTGGTTTTCACCCCCCTCGAGACCCCTATGGATCTTCCTCGGGATCTGAGGAAAACAAAATCCATGTGTTCAAATAATTTCAGTGTGTTGCGATGGTTATCGTGAGTGTGTTTTCTATTTGTGTTGGAATCAGACACTTCCACTGCCTCCATCTCGTCGTTATTTGAATTTACTACTAGAAAGATGGGGTTAGGAAATGAAACATGTGCCACGCATCATGCCAGAGAACGATTGGAATGCCTTTTATGTTTATGGCTGAATTGCTGAGTTTGCTCTTTTAATTACACCGACAATTTGTGGAAAGCTCCAAGTGAACCATACAACGTCCACATTTTGTTGCATTTCAAATGTGTTATTAATTGTTACGGTACCGATGCGAAGTTATAGTTGGACAGTTTATGAAGAAATAACCCTGTGCATTCATTTCCATACAGTACCGAACATATCTGTGTTTGTGGGTTTCATTCTCTCTGGATTCTTGATGACTTTATTGTAGTGCCCCCCTCCCTGATTGGAGGGGTATTTTCATGCTCCCAAATGTTCTGATGAAATTCTGGACAACAACAGCATTGATTGAATGCACGTCGTCTCAGAGAGGGACTATAGAATCATGGCAGGATGAGTCGGGTCTTTAATGGATCACTACCGTCGCCTACCAGCCACGCATGGAAGTTACAAAAAAGAATACAGAAAATAATTGTGAGCCGAGTTCAGCGTCGTTACACACTTAAGTCAACGTGAGTGACGGAACCTCTCACGTCGCGAACAACCCGAACATTTAGGCCACGCGTTGGAATCCCTTGCAATTTCCATACTGTAGGCTTGCTATGGCATATTCCGCTAACATGCATGATTGACTGATTGAGGATCTTTATCTCAATTGTGGTTTGAGAAATAAATGACGATAGTGTGAGATATCGCTTAATGAGGAGGCCATTTGGGAGGAGGAGCAGCTGTGCTGTCATTATGAGCTGCTCCTCCTCCTGACTCGCCCAGAGCCTGCTCTGTATGCTCTATCTGCTCTGGCTAACGTAGCAGAATCGATACAAGCGCAGGCGAGGTGACGTGAAAAAGGTCAAATCCCTGAAGCACTAGCCTACCTGTTAGACGTCTGTGTGACAGGTGGCCACGCGCCCTCGTGTGTGTGTGGCGGAGCTAACCGCTCAACATTGACACAGGCTAAAGGTATCCTGTAAGATTCGACCTCGAACATCAGGGTCAGGACATGACACAGTCCTCTTACTCATCACTTCTTCCTTGATGCTGTCTGTCAAGCTGAAAACGGACGTCCTAGCACCTGGAAGGCCTTCGCTGATTGCAGCTTAATATAGTATAAAACCAGGTATTTTACCCCTGTCTATCCTGACAGTGTTGAGAGTCCTGAATCCAGATTGGTGTGCATATTCCTCAGGAATGTGTAGCCTTTAATTTCCCTGAGGTGGCTTTTTCCCCCGGTCTTCTTTGTTGAACTTGTGCCAGTCCTGGTCAACGGTCAGGTCTGGAGATCTGGTGAGTGTTCCAGCTGAACTAAAGGGGATAAGTGCCCAAGATGTTTTTGTCAAGGACACTGGCTGTGTCTGTCTGGCTCCTAGCCACAAGCCTGCTCTGAGTGTAGCAGGTGGCAGATCTCGAAAGGATCTGCTGACTCAGCCCTCCTGACAGCTCCCGCACTTGGCTTTGGACCCCTTTTGGAAATGGCTCACCGCGACGAGGCAGTACTCCTGTGTTCCTTTTGAACATGGTTCAGTCCAAGTAAATAAATATCCATGCTACTTTGCTGCACAGGGTGGGCGTTGCATTGTGGGTTCGAGTCCCACGCCACCATGTAGCCTTGGACAAAGGTTTCGGCTGCCAAATGAGAATTTGAATAATGGAAACTGTTTATGTTTGACTTTGTTTTCATGTCTTTAAGACAGCCCTCACCACTCCTCCCTGTGTTCAGAAGGGTGTGATGGGGAGCCATGTACCTGACCTGTGAGGAGGGGAATGCAGGATCTGAGATCCAGGGAAAAGGTCAGCTTGTGACTGGGTGTGCTGGGCCTGGGCCGTGGGCGAGAGGCTGCAGAACAACACAAAGCTCGTGCTGTTCGGGCTCCTCAGACTGGATGCTACGTGGGCTCCCTCTCTGTGCCAGCCAGCCAGCCCGCCAGCCAGCATACCGGCCACCCAGCCAGGGCAGTACCTCTCAGCCAGCGGCATGTCTTGCATACTGCCCAGGTCAGCTGCTTTACTGGCCTGCCTGCATGTCTGTCGGGGACTCAGATATGTACCCTGGAGGTATGGGCAGAGTTTATAGGACGCATGTTTAGAGCTCCATCGGTTCTCCAGAAATCCAACCAGGTTGGCGGTACACTCCGTGTGTCCTCTAACTAGCAGACTGTCTCCCGGCTGTGGACTGGGCTCAGATCTGGTCCGATCGCAACGTGGTGTTTTTGTTAGGGCTTTTAACAGCTGCGTCTGTTGATTTATAGAAGTTGGACCAGCGTCAAACCACTTGCGTGGCGGACAACACGGTCACGTCTGTCTCCCGCGCCGCTGTTCTCCCTCACTGATAAAGAGGGTGAAATGTGTGCGTCATGTTTGGTCAGGTGATGGGAGCCATGAACTGATGTCGTGAGTCGGTGCACGCACCGCTACACATCTGTACGCCGACTTCATTTTGAAAAATTGGAAATGCAATTTTACCCCCCCCCCCCCCCCCCCTCTGTTAGCCACTACTCAGCATTTGTTTCTTATCAGGCTGTGGAATAAGACCCACTGTAGGACAGCCTTGATCTGTGCGATGTGTTGCTTTTACTAAGTCAAATTAGCCTCGCAATTTGGGAACTCGTCAATTCAGGAATGCAAGGTTGTGTTAGTCTAAACACCAGAACATTTAATAAATAACACATTTAATAAATAACACATTTCAAATGTTCCCTCTTGGATACAGGATCAGTGACCTTTTGGGCCAGTTTGATCAGCTGTGATTTACTCTGGGTTATTAATATGGACCCCCTAACCCTTGAGAGCAATTTGGCTCATGGTAGCTATCTCGTGCTGCATAACACAAGTTATCTGGTCTTCAAAGACCTATCATGACAGACTCTGTGGCTGTCCTCTGATGCGAGCCTGCAGTGTCATCTGCTCATATTTGGCTTTGTAAGCTTCTCCATTTTTTTATGACCCAAAGTATCAGTTGTCTCTCGTATCAGGTCACAGCTTTTAGCGGTCCACCTTTTCCACGAAATCTCACTCTACACAACGGACAGTTGGTGTTCTGGTTGCCTGATGTGAGGACATTCAATCCTAAGGACATTTTCCTCTCTACTGGCTTGTCGGCTGTGTGCAGCAAACATTCTTTGCACGTTGAGACAGAAGCAATGTTTTTAACACCCACTGGCAGCAATGTAAGTGTCTGTGTCGCTTTAATGTGCGTGTTTGAAGCGTGCAACACCGACACACAACGTGGCTCTTTGAGTGTTGTCCTCACAGTAACTCACCCAACTCCAGTTTCAGACACCCAGCTCGCTAACCCTGATGTCTTGGCTTCAATGAGTTCAGATGTACTGTCTTCATTCCGTGTTTCCGAGTATACTGTGCAGAGTGTACAATATGAGCGCAATTAATCTGGTTACTACTATGGAGTTATGGACAATCTTTGAAGTCTCTTCCCAGTCCCTATGAAAAAAACAAACATCCCCTGTCTCTTTTGTTTTGACAGATTTGTGTACATGTATGAAACAAAAGATTCCTGCTCGGGGGCCCTACTTCCTCATGTGCAGGAATGTGACCTGACGTGACCAGATTGTAAACGTTAGTATCATTTCTCTTGTCTGGAATTCTGACTTCATGAACTCCGTTTTCCACCCCCCCTCTAGTCAATGTTGTGATGGGGAATGTGGCACGTACTTCCGGAAGGACTCTGGAGGTATTCGGACAAATCCTGAATTGTTGGTGAAGAACGGGAATTGGGAAAGGTAGCAGGAGGATGATGTCACTATTTGGGGGGGGAAAGCTGTCAGATCTAGACCAACCAGAGTTTAGGGTCCTTCTTTGAAGTCGGTCGTTAAAAATGTATGTCTTGGGACTTGCGGCCCAACCGCCGGACTACGTTTGTTTGAGCAGGTTTTGAACACCAGGGTCAGGCCAGCAGTGTTGTGGTCTAATGAGCTCCTCTCGATAGATCTTCTATGTGCTTGCATTAGCAGACAGTGCTGCACCGCAGTGACCAAAGTTGACATGTCGCACTGCACGTCGTTCCTGCAGTGTTTTGTAAAAAGGCAGTAAAAACGAAGCAAAACAGTGCATTCCAGATACCAGGATGCCTTCCAGTACAGGGAGAAGAGAATCATGTGTTTGTCAGGAAGATCTACACATGAGTAATCAACGTTCGGCGTGCCAGAGAAACAAAACACCCCAGGAAGCAGTCCTGTCTCTGGGCTGGAGAGAGACAGACAGACAGGCAGGACTATCCACCATGAGCTCACCAGGAAATGGGAATACACAGGATAACATGGAGCTCAACTGA
>NC_090062.1:3432940-3460440 GCF_038355195.1 Osmerus mordax
CATGATGCCAGCAAACAACACATTACTTATCAGTTCTCCTCCTCCACCCCTTTTCGATTTCTTACATTTCATTTTATGGCATCGGTCTTTGATTTGCAGTTTCAGCTGGAGAATCTCCCTCCATTTAACTGTCAGTGTCAGCTGAATTACACAATCCTTTATGGCAAGCTAAAAATACCCAATCTCTAAGATGAACCATATGTGTGAGGGGTTGTATAACAGGGCAACCAGGAAGCAGAGAGGGTTGGTGACAGTGGGGAACGGAGCCAGAGGCATGTAAGAGACCAGTTCAGACGCTCCTCAGCCAGCCCTGTCTAACTCATGATGCTGTTTTCTATCAAGACAAGGTTTCAGTTTCCCAAGCTGTGGGTTGACTGACCTTGAGTGCTGTGTGTGTGTGTGTGTGTGTGTCCTGTCTTCTGTGTTTCTTCCTGATGTCCTACAGTATGAATAGAGGTTCCATCAGTGCAGCTTAAGACTTCCTACCATTTGGCGAGGAGATTGTGGCCTGGCGTCCGAGAACGAAAATAGCCTTCCCCCTCGCTGGGGGCTGAGCAGTGACTGCCGGTCATCCTCCAGACCTGATAAGGCAGCAGACCTGGTCAGGCAGCCTGCCAGTGACCTCCTGACCCCTTCCAACCCCTAGCCCCCCCCCCCCCCCCCCGCCCCCTCCACCTCACCCCCCAACACCTCAGACTCTGCTTTCCTTCAGGTCATTGTCTTGTCTTCCTGAACAGAGCGGAGGACGCTGAGATGAAATTGGCGACGGGAGGTGTGTGTGTGTGTGTGGGGGGGGGGGTGGGGGGGGGGGAGAGAGAGAGAGCAGCAGCAGAGAGAGAGAGCGCGCGCGAGAGAGAGAGAGAGAGAGAGAGACACCAAGGAGAGCACAAGGCACATCTGTCGCCGTCTCTGCCCTGACACAGTGCCTGGGTAGTCGCTTTGCTCTGTGTCACCGTCGCCACGGTGGTCCTGGTTGTGTTGTCCTCTCACGGAGTAGGCAGAGCTGTGTGTCTTGTTTTGGACTCCAGAATGACACGATTCTTGTCCCGTTTCCCCTTCAATTACATTCATCATCGGGCTAATATGCTTTTAATAGGCTTTCGAATGGTATCAGCTGCACAAACAATTGAGGCAATATGTATTGAGGCAACTTTGTTGGAGGGTTCTGTACATTCCGGCCAGGGGAAGTTGGGAAAGTGTTTCCATCGACTTGTGCATCTCCAGAGTTTCTTTCCATTTCAGTCTTGCATCATACGTGTTGACGCTCAGCCGGGAGGAGCGGGCGCCCATTTACAGCCTCAGAGAGGACATCAGGAATGCTTTTAAAAGCAATCCGTTTGCTTCGCTGTGTCACTTGGACTGTGGGCCCTTAACGAGACGGGCATAGGGAGAGCCCATGAGCGGGGCACATGACGCCGAGCCTGTGGAGAGCCGTGGGGGGTGCTGGGTGTTCTATGGCCTTCACATTCCACGCCCGCCACAAGTGCAGCCCTCGCACACCCTGCGGTCCACACGGTGCCATGAGTGTGCTGATTCCTGATAGGTCAGTGTGCCGTATCCCGTGTCTTCAGCCGGGAGGGGGGAGGAGGGAGGGGGGGCGGGCGGGGGCCAGGGGGAGCTGTGCCTCAGAGTGCCGCGTGATGCTCTTGGCTCGGTGACAGGGCAACAATGTTTTAAAAGGACAAAGGTCCCAGATCCCCTTTAGCCAATGACACCCCATGTGGGCCTATCCCGGAGTTCCATTGTCACTTGACTGGGGTCTATATTAAGACCAGGAACTGATCTCCCACTCTCTTTAATATGACTCAGCTGTTTGCGTTTGTGCGGTGCATGTCCCTGGACGTGTGGGTGTGCAAGGCTCCACACTGTGTGTGCGTGTGTGTGTGTGCGTGCAGAGCCATGCTCCTGGTTTTACTGGGTGCCAGTACTGTATTGGGCGTGTCCATCACAGCTGTGTGCTGGAGCAGCTATCTGGAGGTGTTCACACCACTCCCACCGTCGGACGCTCTCTCTCCCCTCCTCTCCCTGTCACGTTCTCACTCCGTCTCACGCGCGCTCTCTTTGATTCTCACTTCTTCTCTGTCTTGTTCTCTCTCTCTCCCTTCTCTCTCGCCCACTTTCCCTGGCTCTAGCTCCCTCTTTGTCTCTCGTTCTCTCCGAAAGAGAAGGGAAATGGAGAAAGAAAAAGACACTCAAAGGAAGACTCTCTCTCTCTCGCTGTTGGGTCTGTTTAAATAGGTAGCTAGCACAACATGCTAGCAGACAAGCTTTGTAGCACAATGGTGTGTAATGTTTTTGTCTCCTTGTGGGCCGGCCGCAAGCAATAAAGCTTTCCTAACGTGTTCACCGACTGACTGTGCAATTCTTGATAGATAAATATTTCTGACACTGGCAGACTGACAGGTCGCAGCAGGAGACATAGCAGGGCTGTCCTCTGGAGTGACTGACAGCGAGGAATGAGACATCAGCTGGTTTCCTCCCAGCAGCAGCTTGACAGATGCTCAACCTTTAACTTCCTTCTCTTCGTCTCTCTTTTCCTCTCTCCTCTCTTGTCCTCCACCCCCCCCCCCCCTCCTCTCTCTCTCTCATCACTTCCCTCGCTGAGTGACGCCCCAGTGCGGTCGTTCGCAGGTGTCCTCAGGAGCCTTGGCTCAGTCTGGCCAGCAGTAATTCTCCCCCTTCTACGGACTCCCCACTGAGCCTAAACTAATATTTACAGAGGTAGAAAAATCTGTCAAAACATACTTGTCCTCCAGTCGCTCAGAGGAGCATGTGTGAGGGTCTCCTTTCCAGGAGTGCTGGTCGTCTGGCTGGATGTTTTGAGCTCTGGTTCAGGCACGTGTACTCTGGGAGGTTTAGACTGTGGCCGGGCTGGAGCAGGTCCGAGTGTCCTCCAGGACTGGAGAGCCTCTCTCCGGACCTCGGGGCTAGTGTGAACATGACAGCCCCTCAGAGAACTGCCGTTAATATCAGACAAGCGAAATAAGGCCCTCATCCCCTAGTCCTCTTTCACACAGGGGTACACACACAGACGTGCGCACACACACATGCACATACATGCACTACACACACACTTGTGCACTACATGCACCACACACACACACACACACACACACACACACACATACACACACACAGGTACACGCAGTACAGTTTTATTTGTATAAACACACACACATCCCCAGTGTCACATCTTCCTGAATCAAGGTGCGCTGTCTGATAAGTGTTGATGTCCTTTCAAACAATGATGAATGGCATAGTTTGAATATTTTGGATCTGCTTCATCACAATTGTCTGCGTTTGTTCTTGCCTGGGCCAAACACACATATCGACACACACGCACACGCACACACCTCCCCACAATGCAGGTTTAGCAGATTTCCTGCCGTCTATTGTGTCTGCCGGAGGATGGTGGCATCCTGGATCGAGCCGCTCGCTTGATCCAGCCAATATCCCTCTCTTCTCTTCTCCATCCCTCCATCTGTCCGGTGTTCCTCAGACCAGGGGTCCTGAGTTGCAGTCTAAACACCGTCTCCGGGGCCAGCACAAACACGCAACCTCTCTCACCCTGCTGCCGTCTTCCTGCGTGCTACTCTGGCGAATCCATCCCATCTTGTCTCGCTTTCTGTTTGTAAATCCCTCCTCACCCCCCCCCCTCCACACCTTTTTCCTCTCATCTTTGAATCATTCTCCCTTTCTGTGTTACTTTCTGCACGTGTTTTCTCCATCCCTCTTTTCCAACTCTCCTCTCTCTTCTTGTTACCTCTGCTGGGAATACCAGTTAGACAGCGTTCATTCAACAGAAAGACCTCAGATCCAGTATCAGTATGTGTCACAGTTAAAACAACACAAGCCCTCACTGAGTCCCATCCCTAATATACTGTAGGACTGTAGTTCATTATGTATGCATGGCTGGAGAGTTTCAGATAATCGCTCTTTATTATCTTGTTTTCTTATACGATAGCAAGAGTGGTTTCCTGCTTGAATCTCCGAAGCTAGCCTAAACATCAACCTTAGAAATTAGACTACATTCGTCATGCTGATTCTTGTGTTATCAAATGTAATCCCACTCTCGTCATATTATTCCCGAGTTTATCTATTATTTAATGCTTCACCAACTGTCTCTAAGATCTAATCTCAGGCTATTTTTCATTGTGAAACTCGGTTGTTGGAAAAAAACGCCACTTTCCCAATGCGTGCTTGGAAAACTACGATGAGGGTGAAGCCGTGTGTTGTTGAGCACCTAACACCTGAGCGACGAGGAAAGCAAACCAGGGGTAATTTTCCACTCACCGATGACAGGAAGTCCTATTAAAACAGGACATCCTTTTCGTGCCTGCCTTCAGAATGGCGTTAGCACATCGCCAGCGAGTTACCAGAAGTGACTCTCTGAACGGCTCTGACACTGATCAGCTCTCAATACACAACAACCCTGAACCTGGCTTCCAGTTAGTAGTGTGAAAACACCACAGGCTGTCCTTCTGTACAGTGTGTCTGTCCTGACGGTTGAGGGATGCTGGTCTTCCTGTTCTGAAGGGTACAGATCGTCCTCTGTGGGTCACCTTGAGAGAGAGGCGGTTTATTTTTGTGAGGGGGGGGGGGGGTCTAAATCCTTTCAGGAACAACAGTTTTGTGGTCTTACTAACAATGAAGGCCTGTACTGTATACAACCGTATTGTAGAGTTCCTTTGATTATCGTTATGTATTGTAATCCTGTGGTCTGAGTTATAACATACGTGTGTGTATGTGTTTGCAGTTTTGCCAGCCAGGAGGATGGAGGATGTCCAGGGAGAGGAAGCCACCAAGCTTCTTCACTGTGGTGCTGACAGACATCGAGTCAGATCGACACTACTGCTCCTGCCTCACCTTCTATGAGGCAGAGGTCAACCTCCAGGTGGGTCACACACACACACACACTTACACATACTCACTGTCGGTCTATTTCTAAGTAAGGGTTGTCTGCTATTTCCAAGCATCTACAGGGGGTACCATTTGGTACCATTTCATTGGACCTCTTTGTTCTTTTTTTCGGGAGTCCTAATTGTTTTGTTTTTGTGATGTTTTCTTGCATGGCACATTTTTACAATTAGGAATTTGTCACGTGTATGACTTGTTCCAGAAACGTGGGCCAGAAGACAAAACAAAGACATTCTACAATATGTGGTGATAAAGTTCACTTTGAAGGGTTCTTAAAATAAAGTTCCCTCCAGCGCTGGCCATTGGATGCAGCCGCTCACATGACGGTGTTTCCGTCTAGATCCGATTAGTTGTTCAGTCCTAGTGCAGTTCAGTTCACCAATCAGTGAATGCCACTTCATGCATTCATGATTTGTCAGAGAAACAGTGTTATGAATGGTCCTTAATAATAATCATTTTAAGTAAATAATTTCACTCTTTGTTAGTTCAAAGTGGCCTAAAGTGCCTTATCTTTACGGTTCACTCCTACCCTCCCCCCAAAAAACTCCACGACACTTATTTGAATTCGGGAATTCAATATCTCAACACTCTAAGCTAATTTGTCACCCCCGATTCAAGATGGTTAGTTGTGAATCACAGACCTAATCATTGACGACTTGGTGTTCCCGTGTGAGCCCACCACCTCTGTGATGTCATCACGCCGTTTTCAAAGGATTCCTCGAGGTGTTGAGAGAACCCAGCCTCTCGACTTCAGGTTTCAGCTCTTCCCTTTTCCGCCCCTCCTCAGTCTGGGCCTGCGGCTCCCTGCGGAGCGCCTGTCCTCGGACAGTTACGCAGCGCTCCCTGTGGTCCCAGACCAGCTCCTCTGGCCGCCGCTGTTTGGCGTCCCGCAGCTGTCCAGACTCTCTGTGATCCCCGTAACCCTAACCCAGTTTGTTTTCTTGTCTCCCCCTCCTGTCAGATGTCCCTGATGACCCAGTTAGTGATGGAGGGTGGTGGGACAGGGCCACCCATATGCAGTCATCGCGCTCATTAATGCCGGGTGATTAGTCTTGATAAGGGGGGCTTTAGGAGTCTCTGTACCGTGGCGGTTCACTGCTCAGCCTCTCTTGTCGTCATCCCCCCCCCATCCCATCCTTCCCCCATCCAGACCTCTCTGTTTCGGGGGGTTTACTTTATGATAGTGGAGCGCTCTTCCTAAACCAGTTCCTACCCGAGTCTGGTGGCTGTATCGAAGCCGACGTCGGTTTGGATCAGCCTGGATAGTTGAAGGGGGTTCTCCTACTTGAATGTGTTGTCCTTAGGTGATAGGGATGTGCCTCTCGGGTCTCTTAAGCAGCATTCCTGTCAGTGGAAAGTTTTATGTGTGTGTGTGTGTGTGTGTGTGTGTGTGTGTGTGTGTAGGGCTGTATCTGTGGCAGTATGTTCTTTTCACTGAACCTTATTTTGTGGAAGGGCTGACAGTACACAACGCTGTTAGGCCTTGGGGCTTGTCTTCACATCATTTCATGAGAAGCGCACATGAACTGATCCCTGTAAGGCTGTGCAGCTGCAACACTTTCTAGAAGCGTGCTGGCATTTAAACGACCAGCATCACCCCCCCCCCCACCCCACCCCCCCTATCTGATTGGATTGAGAAGCTGGTCGGGAGGCGGAGGAATGTGTTTTCTCGGACTATTGAACCAAATCCTCACTTCGATGGTAAAATGTGGTTCCCATCTGACGGGGTATTTTGATCCCTCGTTCCTCTCGTCTGAGATGCCAGGACACTCGTGGTGTTTTCACTGTCTGGAACAGCAGAAGGGATTCTGGAAGGGACTTTAGTCAGGAGGGAGGACTTCGGAGCAGGCCTTTGTATATCTGTAAGCTGATAGGGGTGATTGGTCCTCAGACAGGGCAATGAGAACCAGACTGGGACATTGAACTCTGGATCTCAGGGGAGCAGATTGAGGAGAACAGGAGGCATTGTTTAGTTTATCATCAAGCCTTATCACATAGGTGCCATAAAGGGGAGTTCATTTAACAAGTATGGCACTAATTCCACACCCTTTAACCCAAAGTACAGCATTATATGCTGCATGTCTTATCAGTGTGGTGCTCCCTTCTGTTTATACTTAATTTCGTGTCAAATGTTCAGTAACATCTGCTTGACCTGTTGTTCTAAAAGTAGCCTGCTAATTTGTTTTATTTAGTTGTCTTTAGGGCGTTTACTGTTGCTATTTTTACACTGATTTCATGGTTTGACACTGTTAGGTAGGAAATTTAATTTTTCTAAATGGGCCCTTCTGCCAAATCAAATGTTATGTTTGTTTAACCCGCCTCAGGCTTGTATATCTTACAGTACTATTTTTGCTAAAACCAAAACCAAAACAGTGTGTTTAAAGTTCCAGCAGGTAATATGTACTCTTAATAACTCATTGGAACTAAATGTTTTCAATTATTGTCGTAAACAGAATTATATCCGTATAATGGAATTATTGGCCTTGTCGGCTACATTTCATTATTGTCTTGGGTTATTTATCAATGACCTTTGTTACTAAGACGCTCAAGGGAGTCCACAGTACTCATTTAAAAAATTCTGGGCTTCTTTTGAACTGTAATTTCTGCGGAAATTAATTTATTGGGCTTTTTTGTTGTCAGTAAACCCTTTATGGAGCCCGTGGTGATTCCAGAAAATCCTCTTTGCTCTGATGGGGACAGACTGGAGAGAAACCGATGCTTTATAACCCCAAATAAATCACCATCTCTCGCTCGCACTTTCTTTCGCTGGCTTTGTCAGGAAACACAGGATTTAGAGTGTTGAGGTAAACAGACCCTAGTAAGACTGTCTCTGCCTGAGGTGACCACTGGCTCATCCATGTTGCTGCTGAGTGGTTCTCTGCTGCTCGTGCCTCGGCCACACCAGAGGAGGAAGCCGTAGCCTCCCGTATACACTAGAGCAGTGGTCCTCAAGTACCCCCTGTCCTGCATGTGTTGGAACACCTGATTCTAAATTTTAAACATGCAGGACAGGGGGTACTTGAGGACCAGGGTTGAGAAGCACTGCACTAGAGCACATCGACGCAGGAGGAAGCAGACTGGCAGAGCGGCATGTTGTAACCTCCTATGACCGGAAGCTGATAATCAGACAGCCTTCTCAAAGAGCACCGTGGACTGCCTACTGTAGCACTGTGCTGAACTCTCCCGTGTTAATCCTGTGTGGTTTGGATGTTCCAGGGATCAAAGGCAGTGGAGGCAGACGGGGAGGACGAGGTGGATGAGGAGGAGGACGGCCTGATCCAGCCAGCTCAAGTCTTTGCCCCCAAAAGTCTCATCCTTGTCTCCAGGCTGGATTATCCCGAAATATTCCGGGTAACAAGATAGCATCTGGTTCAAACTGCACAATAACATGACTGTCCTCGGGTTTAAGGTCACTATTCGCAGTTCTCATGAATCCCAGTAAGGAATCGTAGGCTCCGTAGAATGTCAGATTCAATTCCTGACATCCAAATATGTGTACTCAGTTATGAGAGACCCACACCCCAGAAATCTGTTTACTCATGGGACCCACAATGTTACCAGAAATTATTAAGTGACCCATCGCGAACCGTACTGAACTCTGTGTCTATAAAGCACCCTTCTGTCAGTAAAGTCTAGTGGAGCTGGACAGGAGAGGGAGGGGGGGGGGGAGAGAGATTAAGTGTGTAAACTCAGAGCCAGGACATCCAGCCAATCTCTTCCTGAAGTTCAGAGAGGTCCACAGTTCTCTCCCCTCCCCAGACGACTCTGGAGTACCACAGCCTTCAGCCGGAGGATAATTGTCTCTGAGACAAATCAAGTCGTAAATAATACTTAAGCCTTTCTTTCTAACTTTGCCCAAGACTGCACTATTGAACCTGTAAATTCGGGGGACTCCCAAACTCGCGGAATAATGTTATGTTAACGGTCATAAGTCCATTAGGTCAGATAGAATTAGTTAGACACAGTATGTCTTACCTGTGTGTGTGTGTGTGTGTGTCCTCCTCCAGGGCTGCTTGGGTCTGATCTACACGGTGTACATCGACAGTCTGACCTTCCCTCTGGAGGGTCTGGTGGCTGGTCTCTTCACGTGCCTGGTGCCCATGGCTGGAGGCTCCCAGGTGAGGCTCCGCTGAGGCCGACCGTTCCTCACATACCTCCGTCTGAGAGGCCTGCCTGTCTGACCCCCCACCCCACCCCCACCCCCCACCCTCCGACCAGGGGTCAGCCTGGGTTAATGGAGCTGTTCCAACACTCCGAGGTGCGAGGTCCCTCCTGGGGGTGACAGCTCAGCGTGCAGTGCTGTCGTAGTTTTAGTGCCCTCGGAAGGAAGGTAACCGTGTTCGTGTTTTTCCAGCGGTGGGAAATCGTGATTTGCGTTCACTTTCCACTCGGCTCGGAACGCTTCGCTGAGATGGAGCAGGAGATTGCCGATTCAGCCACGTGCAGAAATTTGCTCGTTATTCTCCCGTTTCAGTCAGTCATCCTGTGCTTACATTGCCGAGTGGAACCGGGGTATAAATATACACTACACCTAGGGAGATGTTTTTACTCCACAATGGATTATTAAAATCTGTGTAGAGCAGTGAAATCCATCCCATAAATCAAAGAGAGTTTCTACTCCTCCATTTTTTTTTTCAATCAATTTAGTTGTCAAATTGTGCGATTAAACAGGTTTTCTGGTTCTCTGGCATTGTTAATTGGGAAAGAATTTCGTCTGTTTGGTGTAATTTACCAACAGGCCTGTCTGGTCCCCTTCGAGAGCACTCACCAGTGCCAATGGCTCTAGGTTAACTAAACACCACATTATGATAGTAGGAACCTCAGCAGCGGAACAAATCTATCACTGGAACACAGTCAAACGCGACGGTCAGGAATCTTTCCCTTCTCTCTCTCTTCTCCCTCTCCCCTTTCCCCCCCCTCTTGCCTCTGTCTGTCTCTCTCTGTCTCTCTGTCTCCAACTCAATTGAAACACTGTCATGCTTGGCATTAGTCGGAATCACTGATGACATTAGCGCTCTCACGGAACTCACTCCAGCTCTCTGTTGAGTCTTGGGACGTACACGCTAACTGTTTTCTGTGTCCCAGATGCAAGAGGCTAGGACCTACATACGCTCCTTTGGGCTTTCGGGTTATGCCGGCTCAACGATATGTAGCTTAACATGTAATTGAGCTTTCCCCTGCGACTGCTGGTCTGAGTCAAAAGGCTAATTCATCCCTGCAGCTGTGGGGTGTGTGTGTGTGTGTGCGCGCAGTGTTCAGCCGTGCGAGAACACACGCTCAAAAACACAACGCGAATCCCCGAACTTGCTCCCCAGATTAATCAGTTCTCTCTTGTGTGCATGAATGAGGTTTTGGTGTTTGTGCTGTTTTACAAGCCTGTACTGTTGACTCCTGTGTCCCCCCCCCCTCCCCCCCCCCCCCATACAGAAACTCTTCTCCCTGGGAGCAGGGGACAGACAGCTGATCCAGACTCCTCTGAACGACAGCCTGCCCGTCACCTGCAAGAGTGTGGCCCTGCTCTTCCAGCAGCTCGGTGGGTCCACGGGCCTCAGCACCAAACACTGAGCATCACAGACAGGCAGGCTCCACGGGCCTCAGCACCAAACACTGAGCATCACAGACAGCCAGGCTCTACGGGCCTCAGCACCAAACACTGAGCATCACAGACAGGCAGGCTCCACGGGCCTCAGCACCAAACACTGAGCATCACAGACAGGCAGGCTCCACGGGCCTCAGCACCAAACACTGAGCATCACAGACAGGCAGGCTCCACGGGCCTCAGCACCAAACACTGAGCATCACAGACAGCCAGGCTCTACGGGCCTCAGCACCAAACACTGAGCATCACAGACAGGCAGGCTCCACGGGCCTCAGCACCAAACACTGAGCATCACAGACAGCCAGGCTCTACGGGCCTCAGCACCAAACACTGAGCATCACAGACAGGCAGGCTCCACGGGCCTCAGCACCAAACACTGAGCATCACAGACAGCCAGGCTCTACGGGCCTCAGCACCAAACACTGAGCATCACAGACAGGCAGGCTCCACGGGCCTCAGCACCAAACACTGAGCATCACAGACAGGCAGGCTCCACGGGCCTCAGCACCAAACACTGAGCATCACAGACAGGCAGGCTCCACGGGCCTCAGCACCAAACACTGAGCATCACAGACAGGCAGGCTAGGAGGCTGACAGACAGGTGGGCAGACAGACAGGAATGCAGTCAAGCAGACAAATAGACAGTCAGACAGACAGGCAAGTAGACAAGTCAGGTAGACAGGTAGGTAGGTAAGTAAGTAAGCAGGCAGGAAGGCACGCAGTCACAGGAAAGTATAGACAGGCTGGCAGGCGAGTGGGCTGGCAGACAGAATTCCCCTGTAGTTACACCATCCTGTTTTGACCATCTGTAAATAGGCTTACAGTATGACAGTATGCATACACTGTGTTTGTCACGTAGTGTATAGACAGCTCCCGTTATAGCTGAACTGGTGTCTCAGCAGACTGGAACTTAATCATATTGTTGCCAAAGTTTTCCTTTTTCCTTTTTTATTAAGTAGCTTATTGGTGTGAAAGCTTTCAGGTTTACCCAGTCTTGATCCTTGATTGTATCAAATGTTACGAACTGAGAGGATCAGAGCTGCTATGCCAATCACATGATTACGAATCATTTTGAGATCTAACCACATCACGAAACTGTAGACTTTATAACCGAGGGCTTAAAGCTGTACAGAAAATGTTAAAGGCTCTTATGATGTTGGTCCGCCTGGCTTTCCGGTGTTTTAGTCTGGACTGCAAGCGCAGGAGCACATGATGTAGCTTTGATGCGCTTTGGTGACTTTGAGTCAGTGAGTTGCCATAGACCGCTTGTTTCTCCTCAACAGTCCAGATTATTTCTGTGCGAATGTCATTGTCGCACATTTCCTGGGTGAACATGTGGCATTTCTCTGTAGTACCATCGGGTCAAACTCTTTGGTCAGATAAGCCCGAAATGTATGTTTAGATTACGTTTAAGAGGGAGCCTTAGACTGTCTTGTTGGAACCTGTGGAGGTCATGGCTTTTGAGGAACTCGGGGTCTAGAAAGATCGACTAGTCGCTCTCCGGGGTCAGACGCATGTGTCTGTAAATGAAATCCAGTCCAATGGCACTTGACCCTTGACTTTCTTTGTAATGGAAAATCAGCCCTCATGCGATTGGAAGAATGTGTTCGAAAACAAAAATGAGGGATGTTTCTTGAACGCATTACGGCCCTGAACTCTGCAGGAATCCGGTAATAGTTAGCATGCTCGCGTGTGTTTGTTTGGATAGGGAGCCGGTGGACGAACTCATGGGGGGTACTGTACCCGTACACTAACCGCCTGGGTCGTGTGGAAGTCATGTGTTTGTGGTGAACCTGGAGAAAGATGAATGGCCGACACCTTGACTTTCCCCTCCGCTCTTCGTCAGTCCACGCGGGCCCTGCTTTGTGTTAACCAAGTCCAGGACCATACCCAGGAAAAGAGGGCGCAAAGCAAATAAATAGACGTCACATTCATATGTCTCTCTTTAAATTGTACATTCCACAGATTGGAATGTTCTAGAAGTATCTCCCTCGCTCTCGATATGGCCGACGCCAGGTTAGCTCTGGGGTCCTCCGGTTCACAGAGGGGGGAGGTTGGAGCACAAGTCAAGCCGCCTTTTAGGACTCTGTCCATCTTTTGTGAGGATGGTCAGTGTCTTGTGGTGTCAAATCCTCCACAGCCCCCAAATATCGGATCTCCAAAGACGCCGTTTTGTAAGGGCATCAAAAGGCAGGTGTGGACCAGTTGGACCATACAGGATCACAGTTGTTATTTGGCTTACGCGTCTGTAGATGCTACAGCTGCCAAACCCCTTTTAAATTGTCCTTTTAACATTGTGTCACACCGTTTGTGTGTAGTGACGTTGTGCAAGTATTATTGTTTGTGGATTACTGACGCGTAACCAATTGCCCATGTGGGAACAAAAGCAGTTCTACTTAAGGATACAGCACAGTATACCGCAGGTGGATGCTCAGTATCAACTGAGTGCAGTTGGTCACATGAGAGAGACCACATTCCTTGGCAGGTCCTGCAGTCATTCTACCCTGTGATAATGGACGGCTTCATCCTGTAAGCTGAGCTGCGATCCATTAGCTTTCTCCAGCGATGTCACGGCGTCCCGGACGACCTTCTGTCTGGCCAAACGCTGCTGTTATCTGAAGGAGACCCCGAGCGGCCTTTACACGGGTGTTTCAGTCGCGTGCGTGCGTTCATCCAGCCCAGACGTTCCTACACGTCAGCGCATAGGATGTTCTGACGGTATTTATGATCTCCTATGTGATCTATTGTCAGTATTTCGGCTCTATGATCCTATAGTCCCGGTGTTTCCATCAGATCTGCCTCCCATAAGGGCTGTGTCCTTTCCATGTTCATGTCCATCTGAAGACACGTGCTTTGTGGTGTTTGCTGAGTCCAATTACTCCGCTGTACAGAATCCATAGGAATATTTGAGTTGGATTCTGAGGACGGCGAAACTAGAAATGCCATGTCTGTACATCAGTCTGGGACGTGTACACCTGGCTGTTCTAAGGTTGGGATCGCCTCAACTCATCCATATGGCCTGTGAAAGGTCTGGATCGGTAGAAAGGACAGGTGTCCACTTAAGTCATCCCTACGACCACATGAGGCAGGATGACCATGGCAGGGACGTGCATCAGGTCCACACATCGCCCAGTCATCGCTTAGGATCCGCCCAGTCACCACGCTGGAATGTCCGTTCAACATGCCACTGTGCACAGGAAGCACTTCCCCCCCAGGGGAGAGGAGGGGGGGAGAGGAGGAGGAGGGGGGGAGAGGAGGAGGAGGGGGGGGAGAGGAGGAGGAGGGGGGGAGAGGAGGAGGAGGGGAGAGGAGGAGGAGGAGGAGGGGGGGGAGAGGAGGGGGGGGCAGAGGAGGAGGGGGGAGAGGAGAGGAGGAAGGGGGATAGCTGCTGCTAGGGTGTGCGCTGCTCTCCTCGCCTGGGGTCAACTGCCGTCTCGCCGTCCTTCGGGTCGGAATCGTGTCGCTGTTTAAATAGATACGGGAACAGCCCAAGGACACACAACAAGTCAGTCCAGATACAATTCCTCCGCGCGTGGTTTTAAAATAAACCTTCTGTTGATAGTCTCAAGTGTGAGGATGTAGCTCGTGGAAGTTTCTATTTTTATTTTTTTATTACACAGTTTAGCCCATTCATCTTGATAAATATTAGGATTTTTTACTTGATAAATATTCTGATGTTTTACTTTGCTTTGAGATGCGCCCGTGCGGTAGGAAGGTATTCTGTGAAAAACAGCCTCGTCGATGTTCAGTGTCACGTTCCTGTTCCTGTTTATGAGGGGCTGAAGCCTCAGCTCTGCGGATGTCTGCCTCGGTTCCACTGTCTTAATCTCTGCTCTGTCAGATGAATCGCTCTGTCATTAGATTGATAGGAAACAATAACAGGAACTGAATACTTGGAATTTGGCTGGACTGTCCTATTGGTATTTAATGTGTTATTTCACTAAGTCTCACATAGTGTTGTTTTCCTTTTCATTTCCTGCCTTTTTCAAATTTTTTCACCATATTTAGAATACCGTATAGAATTGGGCAGTATATACCTATCCTGTTATCTGGAATTGTTTAGTTGTCTGTTATTGTGTGGTTTATAAAAATATTTCAATCTTTATGTTGATGAATTGGTATGCAGCTTAATCTGCTCTATTATGAAGTTTATTATAAACTAGAAGAGAAATGTAAGGAGTTTGTTTTCCTTTTCCTCAATGGTTTCAGCGAACATGTGCAGTCATTTAGAAAGCAAGAAAGATCTCCACGTAAATGTTGTTTACTCCAATTTGTTATTTGGTTATCTAAACGCTCTTTTGTTCTGGAATAATAAGCAGTCAAATTCCATCAGATACCTAATTAATTTCACATTCCATTTGGTTTCTCCTTCCAGGAATCCAGAACGTTCTGAGCCTGTTTTGCGCGGTTCTGACGGAACATAAGGTTTTGTTCCACTCCACCAGCTACCAGAGGCTAGGAGAGGCGTCCCGTGCACTGGAGGCCCTCATGTTCCCCCTCAAATACAGGTGTGGGATTGGTCCGACACATGCCCCCCCCCCCCCCCCCCCCCCATATGGATCCTTCCACCTCATCTCATGTCTCACGTCGTGACCCGCTCTGCAGAGAGTGTGACTACAATGAGAATTCTCCTCAGTCCCTAATGGGTTTCATTCTCTGCAAAGTGGGTTAGCCTACACGTAGACGGGCTTTGATTATGAGCCCCACTGAGGGGTCATTTGGGTGTGGGGGAAGCTCTGTGATTGTTCTCAGATACATGGAGGGATTCATGTCCCTGCCATCATTCAGGATTTCTTTCCAAGGCAAAACAACTTGGATTAACAGACAGAACGATTTCGGATCATCTCAGCCTGAAAGCCAAACTAATTAAGAGGATATGGAGGACTAACTTGGCGCCCAGACGGCTTATTTGCAGTGTAAATGCAGTGTTCTGTTGATGGAGTCACAGATATTGTCCAGAGTATATATGCTCACAGTCATCTCATGTGTTGAACTCAGTTACCCATACATCCCCATCCTGCCTTCCCGGCTGCTGGAGGTCCTGAGCTCTCCCACCCCCTTCATCATCGGGGTCCACTCCATGTTCCAGAGCGAGATCCTGGAGCTGGTGAGTACAGCACCACAGTCTCGCCGTACCAACAGGAACCCTGCGATGGCACGGCCAACCATCTACACCCAGGGAGACCCAGAGTTGCCCAACAGATGCCTTAAGGCTGACACTCACAATCACGGACATCTTTTGTAACTTTCAGCATTTCGTTCGTTCTGTTGTGATGAAGTAAAAGTCGAGCGCGCCGCGGTGTACTTTCCTTGTCTCTCTTGGCTGGTTTCAGGGAGTTTTCTCTCTTGCTAGAGTTCTCTCCTCCACAATTGGCCAAGACCTTTGTCTTGTTGCAATTCCGGTATCTATTACATTCCCTGTCACAAATTCATCATCATAATCTTTATCTACAACTACAATAACTAATCAAATCAAATTATTAGATGTATTGATTGCTCTGTCTGTGTGTGTGTGTGTGTGTGTGTGCCCATGCTCATGCTTTCTGTTGTTCAGCTGGACGTCATCATCGCCGACCTGGACGGAGGGACGATCAAGATCCCCGAATCCATCCACCTGTCCCAGCTCCCTGAGCCCCTGCTGCACCACACACAGACCGCCCTGTCCCTGGTAGGTGCCCCGCCATGCCTCAGCCACCGTGCCAGCACGCCCTCACCCCTGGGCGGGTGGCAGACTGCTATTTATTGTGTTTAGGAAACGTGTCGGCACCATAACAGCAGTACCATAGACGACCCCCCCCTCTTGCATAGCCAGATTTATCCGCCTTAAGCTGAGCCATCAAATCTATTTTTGCAGAGGGAACACTTAATGCAACTTGCGTAAAACCAGCGCTGAGATGTGTCCTCTGTCTTGCTATTCTCTCTCTCTCTCTATCTCTCTCTCTCTCTCCCCCCCCCCCCCCCCAGGTTCTTCACCCTGACCTGGAGATCGCTGACAATGCCTTCCCTCCCCCACGCACTGCCCCCTCCAACCTTAAGTTGTTGGTAAGTCACCATCACCTTGGTCCGTCTGCTCCTCCCTGACCCGGGACCTCCAGGGTGTTTGTTTACAGTAAACCAGCCCAGCTTCCCAGAACAGCCTCTGTATCTGATAGGAGCATGATTCCACAGCCCTGAGAGATCCCCCAGGACAAACTGTAGGTCTACTATCTCCAAGTCAGGTTTATAAATAGCTAAATGTGAAAGCTAGTGTTCCTTTATATGACCGAAACCCGCTATCTAGAAGATAAAAAATAAACATTTCAGTGTGACTCACTTTAATGTCGGCGCTTATCTGACAAGGCATGTATGGTATGACCAGCTCTCCTCTCCTCTCTCCAGGATAAGGAGGTGAGGGCCGTGTTCCTCCGTCTATTTGCACAACTCTTCCAGGGCTACAGGTCCTGCCTGCAGCTCATTCGAATCCATTCCGAACCTGTTATTCACTTTCACAAGGTGAGATGTCTACACTCTGGACTCCCAGAGCCTTCATTTCATTTCATTTAGTCATTTAGCAGACGCTCTTATCCAGAGTGACTTACAGTAAGTACAGGGACATTCCCCCGAGGCAAGTAGGGTGAAGTGCCTTGCCCAAGGACACAACGTCAGTTTGCATGACCGGGAATCGAACTGGCAACCTTCAGATTACTAGCCCAACTCCCTCACCGCTCAGCCAACTGACTCCCGCCTTGATTGAAACACTCCTAATCGCAGGAGGTTCTCACATCCTATGGCAACCTCCTCTCTGTGTTACTACTGCATGGCCACGTCGACCCCCCCCCCCCCCCCACACACACACACACACACCTTTGGGGCTGTACCCTGAATCACTCACCAGCCCTTTTAGGCGTGTCTAACTGGATACCTGCTTATCGTTTTTGCTGCATTGATCACATCTAATAAATAGGTACTCTTGTCCGTGTGGTAACAAAAGAAAACAATCAAGTTGTGCTCTCTTGTTGTTTTAATCTGGCAAGAGTGTTTGGCCACGGACCAAGAGCTGGAGAGCTTATCCTTTAAGGACTGTCAGATACAGTTAAGCTCATCCTGAGGTGTTTTGCTTGAGTGTGTTTGTGTTCTTTTGAGATGCTTCAGCGGTCGCATGACTTCTTCACGATGCTATCTCTCTCTCTTTTGCGTGGAGTGTTGGGCTTGGACAATGCCCTAGCCACGATGAGCCATGTGAGATGGATCGGGTTTACGTTTCTGTTTTTCACCGGCCCCTTGTATTTGTTTGTGTCTGTGGCGTCTCCGTGGTAACCTCTCAGCACGTTCCTCTCAGCGTACCCCACATGGCTCAGATTAAGAAAGCCAGGAATTCATCACGAATCGACACCAACCCCTCTTTTTTTTCTTTCTTCACAGTCCGACGAGGCGTATAGATGCACTGACAGCATGCTATGCCCTAATTTCGTTTTTTTCCCCACCAGCAGCCAAGAAGGAGCATGATGAAAATGACATGTTGTACAGATAAAGTCATCTTCAGTTGAAGTTCTCTCTTCTCTAGCTGTTTGAGTTGTGTTCAGGTTTGTGTGGGTTTAGTGGACCAGTACATGCGCGGTAGACAAGACCATGCTGCCTCTCTCCGCGCATCCTCTGACCCCTGACCTCCGACCTCCTACAGACTGCCTTCCTGGGCCAGCGAGGCCTGATCGAGAACGACTTCCTGACCAAGGTTCTCGACGGCATGGCCTTCGCTGGCTTCGTGTCTGAGAGAGGCCCACCTTACAGAGCCTGCGATCTCTTTGACGAGGTATGGAACGGGGCGCCGCAACGCTTCCACAGGCAACATGGACACAGCAGGATCATTGACTTCCCCAATACATGATGTGGTTAATTGTGTGTGTGTATGTGTGTGTGTACCTTCAGCTGGTGGCCTTTGACATGGAGCGCTTTAAAGAGGAGGAGGCCAACCCTGCCAAACTACAGAAGCACATGAGGGAGCTCTCTGAACAGCTGTATAGAAACGTGGGTGTCCCCCCTGACGCCAGTACAGTCATCTGTGTTCCAACGCCACCCTTTGTTTTCACTACAATAAACGTGTCCGGTTTCTCTCCGTATTCTCCCGTTTCTTTGTGTCTTTGCCTTTCGTGTGCGTGACTTCCCTCTTTTAATTCATGTCTGGATTTCGGTGCTCCCCCTCCAGGAAAACCCCAACCCCCACATGGCGTTCCAGAAGGTTCCTCGGCCGTCGGAGGGCTCCCACCTGCGGGTGCACCAGGTGCCCTTCCCCCTGCTGAACGAGGAGCGTGTGGAGGGGCTGCTGCTGGAGGGGCTGGCCAAGCAGGCCAGCGCCCCGGCCGCCTCCGCCGCCGCCGCCGCCCGCCCCGAGAGGAAGTGTGTGGTGCCAGCGGGCCCCCCCGTGGGTACGTCACCGCCCGAGGGCTCCTCACACGGGTCTGGAGGAACACAATCGCTCATGGTGTATTGGACCACTTCCGAGGGCTGGCGTCTGTGCCTTTCTACGTTCTCGAATGTTATTACACCGCCTCTGAGGCTCATGGATGTGTGTGTGTGTTTAGTGTCCATCATGGGGAAGACTGGCTCAGTGTTCAACAGCGCTCGCCGGCTGGAGGTGGTCAGGAGCTGTATCTCCTACATCTTCGACAACAAGACCCTGGAGACGGAGAAGGTGGGTGACGCAGCCCTCCGTCCTAATCTGTCTCCCGCTCTCTCTCTCATTCTCTGTCTCTCTGTCTCTGTCTCTCTCTCTCTCTCTCTCTCTCAGCACTCAGACCCATGATAGGAGTGACGGATACCCATGAGAGAGACACATCTGGGCTGGGAGACATCCATCCCTTAGATTAGCAGACGGCCCACTTTGAAGCTTCTAGAAGTCTCTCCCCCCCACCTCCAACCCCTAACCCCCAGATACCCCTACAGCTGGGAGACATAAGGACCAGCAATCAAACACCCACTCTAACCCCATAATCTCCTAGTTATCTGCACAAATAACCGTATTGTTTTAACATCGGGGTTAATGACAGAGCTATTGCTTGAGTCCCCCCCCCCCCCCTCACCTCACGGCTGTTTTTCCCCTAAAGCATCTACACATAAATCACCCCAGTGTGTTTAGTTTTTCCCCAGTGCTGGCCCCCCATAGCCAAGCCCATGGGAGCAGAACCAGTGTGCCCCATGTGTATGGATTGGGACGGTAGCCAGCTCATATATGCATCCACTGGCTTTAATATGTCTGGTTATATAATTCAGGCCTGCATCTCTGAATGCAAGAATGCCGAGCATGCGTGCTATAGCCCCCAGGAGCCTATAAACCCATCACCTCCACACGGCCAATGTGAAAGCCATTAGCCGGACGGCCAGAGACGAAGCTAGCTATTTTGTCATTAGGATGAATTACAGTGTCATGGTTCAATGGCTGGGCCTGAAACAATTGGAACTGTACCTGTTGTTGTCCTTGAGTAGGAGGCCCTCCAGATCCCTGGCTTGGGTTTCATGCCTTGAGAAATCTAGAACATTTCTATAGTGTGAGTAATATGGAGATTGGGTTTGGGGTACATCAAACCAGACCAGACCCTGACAATTGCATGTTATGAACAATTCTGTCTCTCCTTCTCTTCTCTTTTCTACCTCTTTCTCCCTCTCGCTCCTCTCTCTCTCTCTCCACCCCTCCCTATCCCTCTGACTCCCCACACCCACCGTCTCTCCCCCTCCCCTTCTCTCTCTCTATCTCTCTCTCTCTCTCTCTCTCCCCAACCCCCTCTCTCTTTCTCTCTCTCTCTCTCCCCAACCCCCTATCTCTCTCTGTCTCTGTCTCTCTTTCTCTCCAGACCCTCCCAGCAGCGTTGCGGGCCCTGAAAGGCAAGGCTGCCCGCCAGTGTCTGACCGAGGAGCTGAGCCTCCACGTTCAGCAGAACCGCGCCATTCTGGACCACCAGCAGTTTGACTACATCACCCGCATGATGAACTGTGCCCTCCAGGTGGGTCCCTGACACGCCGTCGCCCCGACCTCTGGCACCGTCTGTGTTTGTGCGACTGGCTCAACCTAAACACAGCTTGTCGCTTGCAGCAGAATGGCTGTGTTTTAAACCCCTGGCGAGAACCCGCTTGTCGTTCCAGCCCCGTCTCTGGCAGGGGGGGACATGACGCGTTGCCAATGCTTCAGTCGTCCAGAGCCGTGGCGCTCTGGGGCCGCTGCTATCCCACCCGTCGTCCCTCCTGTGGCCACAGCGAACGGTCGTCGCGGTCGAACAGCCCTTCGTCTTCACAGTAGCACTGTTTCCGCAGCTTGCCTTCGTTTTCCCCATGTTGACTTGGGTGTTCCCCCCCTTCGCTCTCCCCAGAGCTTTAACAGGTAAACCGCAACATATTTAGGGAGCGCGGGCCTCCTCGTTTCCCTCCCGTCCCCGCTCCAGAACAGACCGGCTCATCTCGGGGTGCTGTGGCTTGTTTTCACGGGCCCATAACTGGTTTTAATTTAGTATGTCTGAAGTCGTGCATAATGGAAACAGGATGAGAGCGTGCCGGCCGACCGAGCGCTAAGCAGACAGCTCTGGCAGAGTGGAGCCTACCTCCCCCTTGCCTCTCCTCATCCTCCTCCAGCCAGCATGCAGGCATCAGACCTCTGGCAGAGGGGAGCCTACCTCCCCCCTGCCTCTCCTCATCCTCCAGCTAGCATGCAGGCATCAGACCTCTGGCAGAGCGGAGCCTACCTCCCCCCTGCCTCTCCTCATCCTCCAGCTAGCATGCAGGCATCAGACCTCTGGCAGAGCGGACCCTACCTCCCCCCTGCCTCTCCTCATCCTCCTCCAGCTAGCATGCAGGCATCAGACCTCAGGCAGCCTAGCTAGCTGCTCAGCAGTCATCCAGTCACACCCTCCCCACCTTTCTAGTCCAGCACCACGCTCAACTGCAGTCAGCAGAACAGACTCTGAGCAGTTGGGAGAGGTGGTTGGTTGGTTGTATGTGATTTAGGCCGAATCCCAATACTCTGTCTTACCCCTACCCCTTACCCATAGCCCTTAGTTTTGCGCGTTCCCGTGAGAGTAAGTGGTGTCCCAATACTCTTTTTGATTGAGGAGTAGGGCGAAGACGAAGGGGTATACACCCCTTAAAACCAAGTAAGCTCGAGAGCTTACTTAAAACCTAGGGGTATGTTGATACTGCGCTACCTGCAACAATGGCGGACAGATCATCCAGAGAGTCCCATAAATGTAATATTCTTGTTTTGTGCTTTACACAGTCCTGTACATATGTATTTGCAACCATGTTCTTAATTGAAACTTTTTTTTTTTTATCGCTAGTTTGCTACGCTAAGGTTACATTGCTGATTTGCACAACAGTCCCGCATTTCTCTGATTAGCCTTGAATGGACTCCATGCATGTATACAGTTTTAATTCAACTCCATTAGCAGCGAATTTCAAACAAATTTCGTTTGATATCAGTGCATAACACTACTTGCTTTGGAGACATCGATAGACGTACCTGTAACCAAGTGGTGTCTCATTTCATAGGGCTATGTAGCCCTTACCCCCAGTTTCGAGACACAAAGGCTAGGGGTAAACTAAGGGCTAGGGGTTAGGGGTAAGACAGAGTATTGGGGTTCGGCCTTAGTCTTGGTTTGTCTTCCTTTACAATGGTTTGACAGCCTGTCGTGAGTGTGAGTCCTATTTGTGGCCCTCGATTTGTAGTTAAGGGGGGGGGTTCAGTGTTTGATGCGTCTACCTTCTGCAGCGGGGGGGAATCGCACCGCTGCTGTTGTTATTAGTCAAAGTGATTAGTGATATATTTTCCTGTCGCTCGGCTGTGTTCGGCCTATAAGGTGTCAGCGAGGCATCAATCAGAGAGCAGCGCTGGGGTCCCAGTGGTAGTTCCTCATGTTTTACTGCCTGGCGTCACCTGGCCCGGCCGGTGGGGGGTGGGGGGGTTTTAATGATTCTGAGCCGGGTGTTCACACACAGCGATTTTTATGGAGTGGTTCTGGATTCCAGGCATTTTTCTGCTCAAATGATAGAGGCCAGTGAACCGCTGAATCCCCAACATCTGCTGGAGCGCAGGCCGCGGGGGGGCATGGGGGGGGGGACGACACTCCACGTGTTCCTCCCTCCCCACGTGTAAAAGAGGTCAGATGGGAGACAAGGGGGGCGCGTTCTGGACCATGGCAGAGGGCTGGACCTCCACTCTGACCCTGGCGGAGGCCTTTTCACCAATCAGCTGCCACGCTCGTGTCGTTACGCACCCTGCGTGACGTGCATCAGGAAGCTGAATTCCATGTTCCATGTGCCATCTGCACCCATGATCTGAGCGAGGGGGCGTTCCCCAGGGTCAGAGACGGGCCGTGACCTGCGGGATGCGGAGTGGTCCCGTCCTTGTGGCGACGCCCTTCAGAAGGGGCTCCACGATGACACAGGGAGTGTGCATCATCACGACGGCTGTAGACTGGTCCCTGTTTGCGGGTCAGACTGGACGAAACTGGCCTGTTGTGGAATGCACAGAACAATGTAGAAATGCGTGCTTATTAGGTTGCTTAATGTGCCGAAGTTATCTGATAGTGGAACTGCAAGCGTGTGTGTCATGTATTGTTTTTCCTGGGGAAATGGGATCCTGATGTTGTGTGTGTGTGTGTGTGTGTGTGTGCGCACGCGCGGCTGCTTTTCGAGGAGCACATGATGTTTGCAAGTCAAAAGGATTTTAACTGAACCTGAACTTTCTTTTTTGCCTTTTTGCCTTTTTTTTTCCCCCTCTCCCTGTGACGTTTCACAGGGAATTCGAATTCCATGAAAAAACGCAAAGAGCCTGTGGATGTGAGATGTGAGCTGTGGGCCCATCACAGTAGATTACTATGGAAGACAAGCAGCCGCACGAGGGTGCGCCCCAGAGCCTCAGGGTGCTTTATCGACTGAAGAGTGACTTCAATGTAGAACCATCCAAACAGCTTCTCATTCTCCCAGTGTTCAGGGGTCACTTGGCACGTTTTTGTGGTTCTCCAGTCTGGACCTCGTTAAGAGAATGGCCAGGTGATTGGCCGGAGAGCGTGGAGAACGTGCAGCACCGCAGTTCCCCCTCCGAGCATGCTCCCGAGGGCTACGTGAGAGTCTGAGCCTCGGGGAGCCGGCCCTGCTGCACGCAGGCAACAGCTGACTGGCTTCACCAGTCGACAGAAACTCCCTGTCATCTCCTGATACATACCAACGAGTCGGGGGCCATCTGCACGTCATGCCGGGGGCATCCTCACTTCATCTCCACGTCACCTGCTTTCTAGCCTCAGGTGAATGGGTGGGGCAGCGGAGACCCTTTCTCTCCATGTGGTCCTGGAGGTAGCCACGAGGGGGGGGGTGGGGGGGGGGGGGGGGTGGGCTCCTCTCCACATCCACCGATCACTCGTTTTCCCCGGAACATTCCGAGCCTATTTCTGATAGAATCAGTTATGCCTCTCGTAAAGCAAAAATAAGCAACAGTTTCACACATGGAGACGATATTTAAAATGGAACACGGCTTGTCCGCCAAAAAGATTAGATAAAACATAGCGAGCATTTTTCTCTAATTTCATTCAAATGTATAATATTGTGTTGGCATTTCTCCCCCAGCACCGGGGTCCTTGCAGACCCTGTGTCTGGTCCTGCTTCAGTGTCTCTGTGGTGAACCTCATGGATTTGTCTTGGATAGGCAGTTTGAGTAATATAAATAGCCGACTGCCTCAACAGTAATTACACTCATATTCCTCTTTTCAACACTCTGCCCTGTCAAAAAGTTCTCGGAGATATGACAGACTACACCAGGGCCAGTAATTATAACCCGTGTGTGTGCGAGAGAGAGCGAGAGTGACTAATGTAGTTAGAAATGCAGCATGGTCTTTGTACAGCGACCGCGTGATGCCTCATTAGATGCATTCCTTTTGATATCATCACAGCTTTGTGATCCACACGTAGCCTGACAGCTCCGAGCTCTCAGTGTGAGTGGGAGGGGCTGGCGCTCGGGGGGTTGCAGGGGAGTTGGGGCTGCAGGCTGCAGACGGGCCTGTCTGTACAGTAGGTCAAAGGTGAAGGTGTCTGTGACACACGGGAGGGCAAAGATGCGGTCTGTGGCGACTGTCCTCTGTTCTGTATCCAAGCGCTGTCGGGCGTCTAATTAGCTTGTGTGGGCTTCCATGTCGGAGTGAAATACAGCTAAGCAGCCTGGTGCGACTATGAGCTCCAGTACGCTGTGTCGATCTCGCTTGAGATGCGAGTTTCTGCAGACAATCAACTGTTTGTTGAACACCTACGCGAGCTTATTAGAAGCATTGAAAGCAAACATTTAAATGCACGTTCTCGTTCTCAGCCGATGAGGTTTTGATGACATTCGTTTTCGTCTTGACTGTTGAAGCAGCTTTCTGTAATGGGAGGGGTTTCGGGGGCGTGGGAGCGTGATTGGCCGGGTGTTAGGTGATGCTTTGTCCACGAGGAGCCACTTCCTGGACCCCCGGGCCTGAACTCAGAGGTAAACACAAACACACAGCTTCTTTGAAGCCTGGCTCCTTCAGACCCAAACACATTAGTGTTGGGCATTCCTCACACGGTGTGCTTTGACACACTGTGTGCTTTTGGCCCGTCTTAAATGGGTCCCAATGAAATCTGTGATTTCAATCTGTGAGCACAAGCTTATCTGTTTGTGCGGTAAACCTGTTGCATCTGTTTAAAGCCGGAATTATGACTCAGGCACACTTGACTGAACTTTTAAGGTATTTAAACTAATGGGGGGGTCTATTTGAGTGTTTGTGTGTGTGTGTACTGGTTGACACTCCAGATGTTGCAGGTTTGTAAGTGGACATTGCGCAAAGCAAGAGGAGCTTTATGGTGTGGAGGAGGGAGACAGGCATCCTGGCATCTCAACCATTTCCTGTCAGAGGGGATCATGGGCCCTGGCTGCTTTACTCTGCTATCGCCACGGGCCCCCACGTAGAGCTCACCAACACGCTCCAAACACCTGCTTGCTGCATACATGCTCCATGGGTGGTGCGTGTGTCTACGGCGTGTACTGGACGTGTATGCACAGGGGTTAGGAACCAGGCTGGCGAGATCTACATCTCTGATTCCTAGGGATGAGATGGAGCCAGTGTGGTTGCCCTCTGGGTTTGGGTGTGTCCGTAAGAGCAGCGTGCCTCCTCCACACACAGGCCTCAGACTGTCACACAGGCCTCAGACTGTCACACAGGCCTCAGACTGTCACACAGGCCTCAGACTGTCACACAGGCCTCAGACTGTCACACAGGCCTCAGACTGTCACACAGGCCTCAGACTGTCACACAGGCCTCAGACTGTCACACAGACCTCAGACTGTCACACTGGCCTCAGACTGTCACACAGGCCTCAGACTGTCACACAGGCCTCAGACTGTCACACAGGCCTCAGACTGTCACACAGGCCTCAGACTGTCACACAGGCCTCAGACTGTCACACAGGCCTCAGACTGTCACACAGGCCTCAGACCGTCACACAGGCCTGTGTCCCCTGCTGTCCTCTCCTGGAGCCTCCCTCGCTGTCGCGCACCCCGGGTCCACGGCCTGCTCTCCTCTTCAGCTCTGCAGGCTGGACTAACCTGTGGAATAGCTCCCGTTCACTGGCCTGGGGGGGGGGGGGACGAGACGATGACACACATTCCCGTGTGTCCATGGAGCATGTATACCTGGCATGTGAACCCGTGTGACCAGGTAAACATTAACGCAGAGGAATGTTGGCTTGGGCCTGGGAAATCAGCAGTTTTAGCATTTCAACGTCAAGCCATTGTCCTTGCGTGCCATTTGTTTGTGTAGCTCTGTACTGTATACCGTGATGCTGTTTGGGTTTTTTGAATTCCTGGACTGTGCTTATGACTCAGCTAATGCTCATGACTCGGCTTATTATTATGATTATGATTATTATTATGAGCGCTGAGGGTCCAGAAGTGCCTGAGACGAGAGAGTCCTCCTGTAAACGGCATGCGTACCTCCTGCGGTCTCACAAACTCTCCTGTACTGCACCTCTCCCTGCTCCGGGACACATACCTCTCACAGCCGGAGCTTTCCTGGAAAGCACACCGCTTAAAAGAATGCTTGGTGTCTTGCAGGAAGCTGCGCTTTGCTCACTTCCTGTCACATGGGCAGGGGTGCTTTTTCGCGGGGCTATATTGTATGTGTCCATGAGGGGGGAAGAATGCCGTGAGTCATTGAGGCTCTACCTCAGAGAGGGTCGGACGAGCGGAAGGAGAGAGGGAGGGAAGAGAGGGGGGGGGGGGGGGGGGATTGGGGCGCCTTCTGTGTCATCCTTAAGTAGCTATGCTGGGAGGCGCAGTGAGAAACAAACACATTCAGATAAGCTCACTCACCCCCCCCCCCCCCCCCCCACCCCCCCATGCACCCTCACATGAGCACGTATGTCCTGTGCTTCACGGCTACCAGTGTCCTGTGTCACACACGCATACACGCACGTCCCCCTGTCTGTCAGCCGACTGGACGTGACTGGAGACAGCTGGAATCCCTAAACAGACTGGAACCTTCTACAAGCCACATGCTGCTGTCTTTCATTCATTTCGTCTGTATTAGAGTCTTGGACCTCATAGTTGTAGATCCAGCCTTCGTAGATATATGTAGGGTTTGATGTGTTTGTCTTTTGGCCCGATTCCCTCCGCTAAGTAGTTAAGATCTACAGTAGATCATGATGCAGTAGTCTGCGTGAGAAGTTCTCGTTATGAAAATATACGATGTGCTTTCCTGGAACTGGATGAACAGGGCAAGGCTATAGGCTAGCTAGATTATAGTCCGGTCTTGTTTTTGGATGATACCAAGGTCACTTAAAGTAAACCTGATGGTGCCAGAGTGAGATATGACCATGTACTGTACAGTGGGTCTGTTTTCTTCCAGATAGCAGACAGATGGCCGGCCTATCGTGGCCATCCCTCCACCCACTGTGTGTCCACCCTGCAGCCTTTTGATGTCGACGCGCTCTGTGGTACAGTGAAGCAGAACGAGACATA